>NW_025999969.1:3182577-3209260 GCF_001458135.2 Marmota marmota marmota
AAAAAAAAAAAAAAAAAAAAAAAAAAAAAATCTGAGAAACAAAAGTTGCTGGTCTAAGCTGGTGTGATGGGGCATCCTTGTATTCCAAGCTACTAGGGAAGCTGAGGCAGGAGGATCCCCAGTTTGAGGCCAGCCTGGGCAACTTATCGAGACCCTACCTCAATATAAAAAAATATAAGAAAGTCTGGGCAGTGGTAGAGCATCCATGGGTTGAATCCTCAGTAATGAAAAAAGAAAGTTGTCATCTAATAAATCTAAGGCTATAGCAGCTTCTTCTTTTGTCTTCCCTTACACTGTGACACAATTATCCTTTCATGTTTGGTGTTTCAGAGGCAACTATTATTTTCATATGTAGGATTTCTGATGTACCCCATGGCTATAGGCCTAATAAAAAATTCTGGGTAAATTCAAGACAGCCTTTGTTATGTTTGTGCATGTTTCACTATATTTAGATGCAGGCCACTATCAATACACATTTTGTATATGTATTACATAAGGTAAAAAATATGTGAGAACTGCGAGGGACTGCTTTTTATTGAGATACTAATTTATTAGACAAATTGCTCAAAACTACAAGGCGTCTTAAATAGCTGATATCTGAGCTCATTGTTTCACAGCAAGAGGAAGTGGCTTTGAAATTATTACCGTAGTACAATATGTACTACAGTTAATTTTATGTAGTTAGAATTAATTACTGCATCTTGACATTTGTTTACATTTCTGACTTTGAATAGCATTATATACAAATTGTGTCTGTACAGATAAGTTTTGACACATTTTTAAATTTAGATTTGTGTATATTTTATGGTAGTAATGACAAAATAGACTGTTATTGACATTTTATGCATTTATGACATGCCCTTTTTTTAAATTTTTCAATATTTACAGATTACATGATTCTTCAAGTTTTTCCAAATTTTTGCAAATCTTCAAAAAAAGATACATATAATTATACCTATATAGTTCAAATCCAAGTGGTTGAAGGGTCAACTGTCCATCTATTAACTCCTCTAGAAGAGTTGACTATACCAGTCAGTCAAACAAGGAAGAGGAATCGAAGAAGAAATGTCACAGGGAGACTTTTCTGGTGTACCTGGAATTAAACTCCATCAACTACCACTTACTCTGCTTACACTCAGGAGGCTTGAGGGCAGAAGCTCGCCTGGCTGGCCACTCAAGGCAGGGACTAAGAAATCCAGATCAGGGGCAACTCAAGAGGGGTGATGCAGAAAATAATAGCAGTTTCTATCTCAAAGATACAGATGAAGCATTACAAGGGTGCTTGTAATTAATGACCAGGGACAGGGTGGTCCTCTGGGCTCCAAAATCATAACAAAAAAGTTATAGAAAATAATTTAAAGAAAAAAAATCACAAGCTCCCTATGTTATAGTACATTCAAATATTTGAACAAAGTTCAGAATGCAGGTTACAAAAGATGTAGGTAGCTAATTTACTGGGGAGGAGGGGATGAATTGGGATTAATAAAAGTTCAGAAATAAAAATAAACCCAAGAACCTCACAGAAACCAAATGAAAATTTTTAGAGAAAAGTAGTACCAAAGATTTTTGGTGTCAAATCTTTAAAAAGGTGAGAGAGTGTTTGATTAAATTCAGCTTACCCAAAGAGTTCTCTAGCAGCTGCCAAAATGGTGGATGTCTTCCCAGTTCCAGGTGGCCCATAAAATAAGAGATTAGGTAGCTGTGGAAATTAAATTTTAACTTTTATCAATTGTATTCGGCACAAATAGATGAAATGATGACTGCAAATGTCTGTGGAACAGTTTAGTGATCTCCCTAGTAGAGAAGATACATGTGTGTAGCTATTAAGATTCCTTAATCTAACTGGTATCATAGTACTAACAGTTCTAAATACTGCTTTTTCATATACTATCACTTTTTTCCCCAAAGTATCTTTCTAATCTCTTAAATTGAACCAATATCTATGTTTCTTGTATTTATGACCTACTTATGTCTGAAGGGAATCTCAGGCTTTTGATTTCTTTGTTCAAGATTGGGTGAGATTTTATATAAAGATGTAGCTGTTTCAAAGGGGAAAGAGATCAAAAGGGTAATGGGATTTGGCCAATACTGAGGAAAAAGGACTGAAAAAGGCATACAAGAGCTTTGAATGAGAACAAAAATATTTAAACAACAACAAAAAAACCCCAAACATCTATAAAGCCCTAGACACTACACCACATCATGACTGTGTACCCTGTAGGGATGCCCACAAGAAAGGGAGAATTCATTAGAAGAAAGGATAAAATGAAATGACTAGCGATCTTCTTTTATACCTTTAATCTAGCTAGTTTGGCTCCTATCAACTAGGCAATTGATCTGTGGTAAAGATTAATAAATGTATTACATTTTAATGAGCTCCATTCTAAAACCATGCATTCTTTTTTGGGGTACCAGAGATTGAAACCAGGATCAATAAATCACTGAGCCACATTCCCAGCCCTTTTTTATGTCAGAGTCTCGCTAAATCCTTAGGATCTCATTAAGTTACTGGGGTTGGACTTCAATTTGCAATCCTCCTGCTTCAGCCCTGAAAGTTGCTGGAATTACAGGCATGAGTCACAGTGCCCAGCTGAAACTACATTCTTCAGTAAGTCCTCTAAGGTAAGGAAATCATTACATACAGGACACTAGGAAGTAGTTTATTTGCTTTCATTTTTGCCTGACCACCCTGTCCATTAATTCTTCACCAAATCAAATATCACTGTGCTTGTTATTTAAACCTTATCACTGGCTTCACACTCTACTTAGGAAGAAACCACAAAGGGCTCGGGATATGGCTCAGAGGTTAAATGCTTGCCTAGCATGTGAAAGGCCCTGGGTTCAATCCTCAGCACAGCCCGCCTCACTTCCCTGGCAAAAAAAGGGAAAAAAACAGACAAAAATCCACAAGCTGCTTACCATGACCTGTAAGGACTTCTATGACTTGCCCATCACCCTCACCTTCCAGGCTCCAGCTTTAATGGCTTCCAATAGCTAAGTATTTTCAGGCCTGGCAATATATTGTTCCCATGACCTAGAATCTGACATTACTCTTTTTTGCCTGGCAAACTCCTAATGCATTACAAGTTGGACATCTTCCCTCACCATCCAATCTAAAGTGGGTCTCCTCTCTTATTTGCTCACTTGTTTTTGTTGCATTTATTTCAGTTTACATTTATTTATGGTTATTTAATTGATGGTTTTAATTGTAAAATACCTAACTCCCTAGATGGTTTACTCAAAAAGACCAAGAATCTTATTTGTCCCAGTCACTTCTGTATCCTTAGCATCTACTATAGTATTCAGTACAGTGAATACTACTACAGTGTTTACCAAATAAATCAAAAACCAACATACAGGTAAATATACTAATTAAAAGACTACTGATTGGGGGCTGCGGTTGTGGCTCAGTGGTAGGCCACTTGCCTAGCCTATGTGAGGCACTGGGTTCTATTCTCAGTGCCACATATAAATAATGAATAAAATAAAGGTCCATCAACAATTAAAAGAAAGATTAAAAAAAAAGACTATTAATTGGTAACATATACCTTAAGATACAAACTATGAGGCTCTATTTAAAAGATAAAAAAAAACATTAAAAATATTCCTAGATTCCTTAGTTTTTAAGGTTATACCTGTTATTTTGATTGATGCATACCTCAACATTTGTAATGATTCATCCAAGTAATTAACTTATAACATACAATAATTTAAATTCTTTAAAACAGTAGAATTATCAAACCTTATATAATAGTCTGATATAAGTGGTACATTTAAGAACTGTGGAATATCACATCTTAAAACTGATTTTTTTTTTTTTTTTTGGGTGGGAACCAGGGATTGAACCCAGGGATGCTTAACCACTGAGCCACATCCCCACATCCCCTGCATTTTTAATTTTTTATTGTGAGACAGTTGCTTAGGGCCTTGCTAAGTTGCTGAAGCTAGCTTTGAACTTGCCATCTTCCTGCCTGAGCCTCTTGAGCTGTTAGGATTACAAGTGTGTGCTACTATGCCTGGCATAAAACTGATTTTGGAAAAAAAAAAAATTATTATAATTCTACCTTTGAAAGTAAATGAAGAAAGTATTTTTCTTTACTATTTAGAAGTTGAAAAATTATTTTTTGTTTTGTTTTGTAAAATTTGGTTTGAAAAGAAGCATTTTGGGTTTTTTTGTGGTACTGAGGATTTAATCCAGGGCCTTGTACTGTTCATGCTAGGCAAGTATTCTACCACTGAGTTATAGCCCCAGTCCACAAAATATTAAAAAAGGGGTCACAAAACAAAGACCTTTATTCAATCTCAAGTCAAAAATTAAATCATAATCCTATAACATTTATTTAAAGAGCTGAAAATACTAGTAATTAAATTGGACCTATCTTGTGATGCAATTAAAATTGTACCACTGTGAAATTGTGAACCAAAACAAACACAATTAAAGAAAAGCTTTTAAATAGTTTTGTAACTGTAACTTCTTTCCAAAGGTGTACTGTAATACAGATTGAATGTCCATAATCTAAATTTCAGGCTCCAAAATCCAATCATTTTGAGTGTCAACATGATGCTACAAGTGTTTAGTTACCCTAAATACGTTATTTTTTTTCACTATCAGTGGAATGTCAATTTTTTTAAACTGTTAAGTGTGATGTATGAATAAATGTAGAAAATGATTGCTTATCAGCAGTATCTAAATTCAGAGTCAGGAATGACAGTGAAACCAAACAACCACACACTGTCTATGTGGGTGGATGATATGGTAACACTGTTGTTTCCTGATGGTTCAATGCACACAAACTTTGTTTCATACATGATAATTATTAAAGGTATTACATAAAATTACTTTTAGGGTTATGTGTATATGAAACATAAATAAATTTTGTATTTAGACTTGGATTCTATCCCTAAGATATTTCATTAGGTTTAAGACAAATATTCCAAAATTTGAAAAAAATTCAAAATCTAAAACATTTCTGGTTCCAAACATCTTGGATAAGGTATATTCAACCCACAGGGTAATTATAAGAGAACTATGGAAGCAAAAAACAAAGAACTTCATATTAAAAGCAGCCAGGTTTAAGGAAGTATATCTTGATTAACAAAACAAGCAATCCAACCATATCCTACTTTCATCTGTGACTTTCTTCATTGAGTTCTTAAAGTACTTGGGCACATCTTTATATACAATCTGAAATTTCTAATTCTTTACATGGGTTTATTTTGTCTCTGAATAATCTAAATGACAGGTTACTCAAGGATTATTTTATCTTATACATTACAGCTGGAGACAGAGAGCTTAAGCAGAATTAAATGCTCAGTGATTTTATTTTTAATTTTTTGAACTGGGGATTAAACCTGTGGCACTCTATCACTGAACTAAGGCCCCAAATCTTTTTTATTTTTTGTTTTGAGGCAGGGTCTTGCTACAAGGCTTTGAACTTGCAATTCTCTTACCTCAGCCTCCCAAGTAGTTAGGATTACAGGCATGCAGCTTTAATGATTTTCTTATGCTGTAGTTCAAGCCAAATCGTAAAGTTTGAAAAGTGTGGCTCTTTATAACACATAACATTATCTATCAATTTCTTATTTATTTGGCTTGTTTATTGTCTCTTCTCACCAAAATAAAAGCTCATGAAAAAAGAAGCCCAGTCTGTTTTGTTCATGGTCTTTACTTACTTGAATACTCTGTAGCAATGCTACATATGACTGAACAGAAGATACTGTTATGGTTTATATCTTAAATCACTCCCAAAGATAGTATACTGGAGGCTTGGTTGCCAGCCTGGGGCACTACTGGGAGGCAGTGGAATCTTTAGGAGGTGGAGCCTAGTGGAAGGAAGTTAGGTCACTGGGAGCATACCTTGAAGGAAACATAGGGATCCCAGCCCCTTTTCTTGTAGCTTTCTGGCCACCATGAGGTGAGCAGCCTCCTCAGCCATGTACTTCCACCATGACATACTGTGCAGCCACAGGCCCAGAGCAATGTGGTCAAGCAACCACTGAAATCTCTAAAACTGTGAGCCAAACTAATCCATTCCTCCTGTAAATTGTTTATTTTAGGTATTTTTAACACAGCAATGGAAAGCTGCCTTATACAGATGCTTAATAAGCATTTGTTGAACTAACTGTTTGTACAGTTATCAAGGCATTGCTATACAGACTGGTACCTAATGAAGGCAAAAGGTTATAAACAAAGGAAGAGGGTGAATAAATTAATTCTTAAATTTCCCAATGACATTGAGCATCATCTGGTACTCACATCAGCTCCTTCTAAAGATTTTTTCAACACTGCAACTACTTCTTCTTGGAAAGCAACTTCATCTACACATTTTGGGCGACTGAGGGGATGGAAGGAAAAAAAGTTATTTAGCATTGGTAGCCACAGAAAAGACTCAAGTGTTTCTTCTTTTAAAATACCAATAATAATTCTCACATATTGGGAATGAATTGGAAGAAGGTAGAAACCTCATTTGTATTTACCTTAAGTAATATATACTACAGAAGTAAAATAATTTTGTATCTCCCATCTGCACTGCTTGCAACAAGAATTAAGCAATGGGATTTTATTTTATATGCCACAAATGCCAACTGGATAAAAATTAAACGCTTGCCTAGAAAGTGTTATATTTTGACAAGATAAGATTATGAAGCTGATCTGAAAAGGGAGAACTATTTAATAATCTAAAGAAAGATAACTATGTTGGTTACATATATATACTTTAAAATGTGAATTGGCTAATGCCATTTTTTTCTTATTATCTAACTGTACCAAAAGGGCTAACAAAAACCAAGTTTAACCAATGTGAAGTATAAATTTCATCCTAAGTCATTAATTAGTGTTCTTAAGAAAAGCTAGAACAAAGTTATATATTCCCATCCCTGAGTAGACTTTGTGTTTAGTTAAGTAATCAAGTTTTTGATCCACATTTTCCTAATGAATAAGATTAATGCTAGGCAGGAATCATACCTCTATATATTACAAACCAGTGTCTCATGTTCAAATACTGCAAGTATTAGGCAGACAATGAGAGTGAAGAAAGCAGATGTACAGCAAGAAAAAAGATAATAAGGACTATGGCAAATTAAGGAACACATGACCTTCCCAAAATGAGAAGCAATACACAAGTCCATTTAATTGTCATTGAGATCTTGCAGCCAATGCTGCCTGATCTCCTGAGAAGCTGAAAATATAGATTTTTCCCACTAATAATTTTTTAAATAATAAAAAAAAAATCTAGATTTTTGGGCTGAGTGTGTAGCTTAGTGGTAGAGTGCTTGCCTAGCATGTGGCATGCTGGGTTCATTCCTCAGTATTGACAATTAAAAAAAAAAAATCTTAAAAATCTAGATTTTTATAAGGAATGCTGGTACCAAACAAAACATATGAGTACCTTACTTGGCCAATAAATAATTTGCAAACCCTTAATAACTGAGGCTATATCAATCCATTCAATGGTTACAATGACTTCTTATAATATCATTTACTGATGAAAATTAAAATGCCATTTCAAGGGTTGTGATGCCAAAAATGTATAAACAAAATTAGACAATTTCCACCTACTAGTAATAAAAAAGGAACATTTGGGTTATTTGGATTTAAGTAGAATTCCTGACAGCCAGTTTGCAAAAACTGTTTTCTTCATTTCTGTATCCCAGCCCCCCAAACTACAAACTTTAGCTATCAAGATTTACCAAATAAGGGAATTAAACTAGGTCACTGTAAGGTATCTTTCAATACCAAGTTTCTGTGATTTATATAATTGGGTGATTTTCAAGAACAGCATCTAAACAAAATGAACTAATTTCCCCTCACATTTTAAAAAAAGAAATCAGAACAGATTACAGCAGTAATTTATTAGCTATTTCCACAAAAATATAAGCGTTCTTACTATTT
Organism: Marmota marmota marmota; assembly: GCF_001458135.2. Lineage (NCBI taxonomy): Eukaryota > Metazoa > Chordata > Mammalia > Rodentia > Sciuridae > Marmota > Marmota marmota. The sequence continues at coordinate 3,190,469 of NW_025999969.1, forward strand.
TTCCACCCATGGAACATGTTTGACTTTCTTGTTCTCACCACTGCTCCCTGCAGTGGCAGCTACTCCTCGATCCTTGGTTAATGGTGGTTTAGTACTGATAGATGTGCCTTTTAGAAATGCCTGCATGGTTACTTCACCCTGATGAAGTGCAAGACAATAAATAAATAAATAAATAAATAAAATAAGGCTTTCTTGAAATCATTAAGAGAAAGTTTAGCCTGAAAGCACAATTACCTTGTGCAAAGGCATTCATAAATACTTATTGTAAGAACATCACCCCATGCCCCAGGATGCTCTGAATGCTTTGTACTGAAGGTTACAAGGGACACAAAAGAGGCCAAAGTTCTTAAGGAACTTAGAATGTATTTATAATGAAAAAGTTACAGAACAAATACAAATTGCGTATCAGAAAAAATTTTAAGAATTCCAAATGCATTGATAAATATGACACCACTAATAGGCAAATTGTATATGGACTTCTACAGTTTCTTCCATTTCAGTTATGGGTGAGATCTAGCTACACCCTGAAATGGACTCTGCAATTAGAAGTGCTGGGACCACAAATGATAACCTTCACTGCTACTTCAGCCGAGCTCCACTCAATGATCTATTTCATTGGCAAAGCCGGTGTCCAATTAAAGAAGCCCCCCTCCCACCCCCATGGGGTAGGAAGAGTGGGGGACTCTTGTTAAAATGAAAATAGTTGTTTCTCTGTTAACATGTTCAATTGAAGAACCCAATACAGAAAAGCATGAGAAATCTAAAAAATTCAAATGAAGTCCCTTATACAGAAGATAGCTACTAACATTTGGGTAAATATTCTGCCAGGGTGTTTTCAGGGGGGAAAAAACCAAACAAAACACATCATTAGCCTGCCTGAAAATCCTTAGCATTAGTGGCAACTCTTTTTTTTTCCCCACTGCTGTATGCCCTCCGTGTTTAGAACCGTGCCTGGCACATGACAGATGCTCCATAACATTTGATGAATTAATTACCACCCACAAGACGGGATTTTCCCTTCTGCAAAAGGAGCTAAGGCCTATCCCATAAGACAGCTGAGTTAAGAAAGAAAACTGCGAACTCTCAGCTCTGCATGGCACTGACTATACATTCAATAAAATAAATTATTAATATCTGTAAGCGGCCAAGGGTCTTAACGTCTTTAGACTATTTCATCCCTGCTACGGGCTGCTAAAAATAATACGGCCCAAAGCTGGGCTCTAAGAGACGCTTACACCGAAACCCCGTCTCGCTAAGGGATGCGGGCGTGGGTGGGTATGCGAGATGGAAGACCTCACAGGGGCATTACGGGACGGGCAGGGAAGGCAAGCTCCACATTTCACCCGCTGGTCACCTGCAAACCCTGTTTCCCGCGCGGGAACCGCAGAGCCTGGGTCTTTCAGCCTCTCGTCACCGAAGCGAGTGGACTGCCGGCTCGTTCTGGGGTCTTCCGGAATGAGAAAAGGACGAGGTGGTGGCAAAGTCTCAGCTCTGTTCCTAATTCAGACAATAACGGGACCCGAAGACTTGCAGTAGGTGCAGTCTCTACAGTCGCCTGGGTTCCTGCCACGGAACGGCCGCGAAGGGCAGGGCGGGAGTATGCGCACAGGACACGCGTCACTTCCGGCGGGACTCGCGCCGCGCGATGAGAACCCTTTGCGGATTGACACTTTAAGGCGCATCTTTAAGGCGACAGACGTTTCTAGAGGCATAGACTGGAACGGGCATAACTAAGGAGATGCGAATGAAATTTCACCCTGTCCTTTGCACCCACTCGAGACCGCCGGGTAAGGACACTTTAGTGCGACTGTCTCCAAATTAGTGGGTCCCGCGGACACGACGCTCTGGCGGGAAAGCGGCGCGCGGGCCGAGGGCCTGTAAACTTCATTTGTAGTCGTGGGGCATCTTGCCGGCGTTTCTGCGACGACACAGTTTGACTTGCAGCCTACTTTATCCCAAAGGACTGGGGTTGGGGAGCGTGGAGTCGATCTTTCGGCAGAAGAGGACACACTGTGGATCTTGTCCTTCGGTCCTTCTTAGTCACAGAACAAACCATTTGCCTTAAGGGCAGAGACATTTGAAGAAGGTGCGTATTGAAGGTACGTGTAGTATGTGCCTCTTGGAGAGGAAGAGGATCCTCGAATGAGGGGTCCGCCACATTCCATGTCCATGCAGCCGTGGACATCTAATTCCTGAACCCTGATCAGAAGTCTAGTAGCACACGTTTAATGAAAGCTAAACAATTGATAATAATGTCAGCTCCTCCAGGGTTCGTGCACTGTGGGCTCCAGGCAGGTATTTGAGATAAACCACCTTTATCTTTTCCAAATACTGGGTTTAGCCCTGAATTGTACATTAATCTTATTGAAATCTGATCCTTCTCAATGCTGCTGCCTCCACAGACCTTTACTAATTAAAACTGTAAGGTTTGACGGGCACGATGGCTCAGGCCTGTAATCCCAGCCGCTCTGGAGGCTGAGTCAAGAGTTTCGAGAGTTCAAAGTCAGCCTCAGCAATGGAGAGGCGTTAAGCAACTCAGGGAAACCCTGTCTCTAAATAAAATATAAAATAGGGCTGGGGATGTGGCTCAGTCGTTGAGTGCCCCTGAGTTCAATCCCCAGTGCCCAAAAAAAAAAAAAAAGAAACAAAACAAAACAAAAACTATAAAGTTGACAAGGGTCTTCTGTAAGTGAACATGGAAAACCCAAACGCTGTGATAGGTGCTGACAATACAACAGGGAACAAGCTGGAAGATGCCTGCAAGTGGCTTTATGGACTAAAGTATTAGACAATGCGATGAGTTATGCAGAGGACCTAGTGAGGGAGGGTGAAAGGGAGAACATGCAACCCAGGCCCTAATCTAATCAAAGGGTTAACCAGATTTAACTAAGGGTATTTTATGCTACTTTGTATCTTCCACAGGTCCTATTACAATCCCTGGATAGTATAAAGCACACAGGTGCTTTATCTGGTCATTGCTTTACATTATTCTGATTAAACTGTACACTTAATGTTTAGACATTTTATTGCATGTAAATTAGACCTCAATAAAGTTGATAAGACAGATCTGTGAAAATAATGTGTGTCCATTCACTACTTGAACAAACACCATGACTGCGCAGAGGAAGTATTGTAATCCCATTTTACAGATAAGGAAGCAGTAGTCTTGTCTATTTGAACTGTTATAACAAAATAGACTAGGTGACTTATAAACAATAAAAATCTAATTCTAGAGACTGGGGAGTCCCAAGGTCAAGGCATGAAGATTCAGTGTTGGGTCAAGGCTTGCTTCCTCATAAACACCCAGTCTTCTCACTTTAACCTCACATGGTGGAATTAACTCCTTCTGGCCTCCTTTAAAGGGCACTACTTCTTGTCAGGCAAGATGGCACATACTTGTAACCTAATTTGTAATTCCAGCAGCTCTAGAGGCTGAGGCAGGAGGATCCCGAGTTGAAAGCCAGCCTGAGCAACTTAGTAAGGCCCTAAGCAACTCAGGGAGACCCTGTCACCAAATAAAATACAAAAAAGGACTGGGGATAAGGCTCAGTGATTAAGTACCTCTGGGTTCACTCCCTGGTATCCCCCCCACACACACACACACCAAAAGACTAATCCATTCATGAGGTCTTCACCCTCATGACCTAATCACCTCCCTAAGCTCCCATGTCTTAAATCATCATCTTTGGAGGTATTATTTCAACATATAGACTTAGGGGTAACAAACATTCAAAGCACATCAAAGGTTAATAGCAAATAGGTGGCAAACGTAGAATCCACATGTAGGACTGCCTGCCTGACTATAGAGTTGGGGCTTGTAATCAGTCACTGGGCAGGTCCAGAGTTGGCAGAAGGGTGACTTTATGTTAAGTAGGAAAAAAAATGCTAAATGATTTTTTGGGGAACGATAGCCAGTCTCTTTGCAGGGTTCTTTCTGCCCAGGGAAATCCAAGCCACCCTAAAACTAACAATCTCAGATAATTAATTAGCAACAAACACAAACACACAGAAATATATTTATTTAATGTAAAGACCCTGAGAGATCTAGTCCCCATGGGTTCTGGAACAAGACAAAGGGAAAATGGCTCGGGTAGTTTATTTAAGGGGTACATCAAAGACCGGGATAAGGTTTCAAGGGCTGAGTCTTTGTTGGGGATATCTTGCAGTCAGCAGGTGGATTGACATCTTGGCAGGTCACACCCATCTCAGGTGCTGTGTGGGCCACAGCAGAGTGAGATAGAGATTCACATTGTCCCTGGGCAATTGACCAGAGGAAATGTCCACTGGTTATTCCCAGACACCAGATGTCTCTTTCTACAAGGCTTCCATGTGCGGTGACCCACATGCAACCCATGAATGGCTCGTGACAAAATGATAACTTGTTTCAGCAATTTGTTTAGAAAAAGTGCCACCATCCTCCAGGCACATTCAGCTTTTGATGGGGTGAACTTAGTAAATAAGAGATTGGGCTAGATTTCAGTCTCTACTTGCTTCTTCAGGTGACCATTCTATTCTTGTACACAACTATAGGCAGTATCCTAGTCTAGGGAGTTCATAAATTTATGTGCACACCAAGCATTGTCATTAGAACAAGAGTTACCTATATAAATATACATCTTTTGTATTAATACATTCACAGGTGCTTAAAACAGTCCATAGTTTATAATAGCTTTTATTATTTGTTTTTAATAGATATTCATTCAATTACTATTATTGCATTACTATCAAGCGGAAATTTGTGAAGTTTTTTAATGTAAAAGAGGGTTTTGAGTATGTTGCCCTTTGGAACAGACAAGACAGAACCCATACCTGGATTAAGTTTTATGGGGTCACTAGAAAAGGAAAGGGAAGCACTAAGGTGGTAAATGAAAAAAAAAAAGTTTTTTGGGAGTGGGAAGAATTAACTCGCGGATGACAATACTACCATTTTAAAACCAGGGAGTACAGATGCGGTGGATGCTCTGGTGTGTCTCCTTTCAGGACTGAGATACTACCTAAGTTGCTGGGAGTATGACAACTGACAGTTCTTAGCTGAATCATTCTCCAGCAACTATCCTCAGCCAAACTAAGCCACTTTATCTGAGTTGCCAATCTTCCCTGAGGGCAAACCACCTCCTAGGACTAGTTAGAGGGGTAGAAGAGCTTAGCTCCTTTTTCTTAAGGCAGCACTCTTTATACAAGTTATTTTAACCCACATCACCAAACAGTTTCTTCTGCCTACTTCTGCTTCCTTCAGCCCTCTCATGTTTTATTTTTGAGAGTATCAGGAAATAAAAAATTATGCATGCAAATATCAATATCTGTTTCCTAAGGGATTTAATCCAGAAGCAGTTCTAGAAAAAGGCTCTGTAGTTGCTTAGCATGTGTAAGGTCCTGAGTTTGATCCACAGCGTGCGCACACACCTGCAAACAAATACACAGGGTTTAAACTGGAATTTTGAAGCCAGATTACCTGCCAGCTGCTGGTATGTGAACTTTAGAACCCCATCACTGGTGGTTGTGGAGCACTGACAGCTCCTGGCATGCTGTGGAAATTGTTCAAACTTTCATCAGTGGCAAAGTGAATTGTGCTGTGCGAGGGTTTGCAGCAGATGGAGGATCTCAGGGATTTGGGGAAATAGTAATTGTAACAGCTTTGGAATGTGATAGTCATTTGGGAAGGGTGTGATTAATTCATTAAAGATAATGAAAGACTGGGGGTGATTCATTGCCAATATAAGATCAAACATGAAAGCCAGAGAGGTCCTATTTAGTAGCATATAAAATGATTCACATATCCTGCAGCCAGAGGGTAAAGAAATCTGAGCCAAATTGTGTTTGGAAACACAATTATGAGTGACAGCGCCCCAGAGAAGGTTAAATTCTCAATCCCAGCAAATCTGGTACACCAAGGTCAAGACCTGTTTGAGAAAAAAAACTAGGATACTGAGACTTGAAAGGAGGCTATTTGGATTGATGGACTTGACAATCTCAAATGTCCAGATTCTCCTGACTTCTGTAGATCTATAGAAGCAGCCCATCAACCATGTTACATACAGGCTGGTGCTCCTCTTTTAGGGATGTGTGTGGACATTTGATGATAAGGAGGCTTTCACCTTGTACAACACACATTTCCCCTTGCTTCCCATTGGTTTACCTTCTTCTCCATTCTTCCACCACTGAAGGGGAGGGAATTATCCACAGTGTGAATAGCTGGAGGTAGGGTCATGGGGACAACCTTAGAGTCTAGAGTCAGCCTGCCACAGAATGCATGGAAGATTCTTCATGAGCATCTGACAGAGGAGGAAAATGCTAAACTTGATTCATGAATGATCCAGTTGGTATGTGGGTGCAAGGCAAAAATGGGCAGCTGCTATACTACAGCCTAACTCAGGACAGCACTGAGGGAATATCCTCTTAATGGCAGAGCATCAGGCAGAAGTGATGGCAGATAGAGACTCATAGGAGGTGGTTGAGTAGCTTGGCCTGTTCATCAGGGATGTGATAGGGAAAGGATGGGAAGAATGGCAATGAAGGTGTTTGGAGAAGAGGTGTGTGGACCAAGGCAGTGAGAATGAGGTCTGAACATCTTTATAACTGCATTAATGCCCAGTAGAGAGCATTCCTGGTTGGGGAGGCACTAATCAGCCAATCAAATAAAATGATTTCTGTTGTTCTCAGCCAGTCAGCCTGTGCCCTCAGCTGTCCTCATGTTGGCACAATAAACTTCTGAACAGAGTAGCCATGGTGGCAGAGACAGAGGCTATACATGAGTCTAAAAGCATGGGTGTTCTAGTTACTGCAGTGTACAACCTGCTCTGTACAGAAACCAAAGATCAGCACTCCTCTGGCCCCATGCCCATTCCTCAAGGATATCGATCAACCTTTCCCCACAAATAAAGAAAGTATCACTTGTTTATCCCAGGAATAAAATTCTGCTCTCTAGATTATTCTAAAAATCCTTACTCCCTAAAGTAATGTTTCTTAAAGGATGGTTTAGGGCTATTGCATCAGGACTACTTGAGAGGTTTGTCCAGTCCTCGTCTGGACCTGCAGAATCAAAATCTCTTTAAGTTTTCTGTTTGGGAATATGTATTTGTGGAACATGGAGGTTTTTGATTAGTAGCTGCTATGGTTTAAATGTTTTTGTTCCCTCCAAAACTCATGTTGGAAACTATTACCAGTGTAATCAGTCCCAAATATAGAAATTTAATCCCTAATAATCCCAGGATTAATGCTACAGTGAAAAAGGCTTTTGGGAGTGGTTTCTGCTCTCTTGTGTGCTTGCCCTTCCACCTTCCACCATGTGATAACTCAGCAAGAAGATCCTCCCCAGAGGCTGGCACCTCGATCTTGGACTTTCTGACTTTCAGAACCGTGAACTAAAATACCCAGTCTTGTTATTTTGTTATCGCAGCACAAAACAGAATAAGGAAATGACCTTTCACTACACTACTCAATATTCTAAACTTCTCCTAGAAACTAATTCAGTTGTGATGAGATGAGGCTTGAAAATATATATTAGGAGCATCAAAATTGAAGTCACTTTGCCATATCAGTAGGACAGATCCATATTCGGTTTCCAATATCAAATCACATTTACACGGTCTCAAACAAACCTGGCAGTATACTGTAGGTGACAGAATGAAGAGCATATGGTTTAGATAAGAAGGAGAAATGCCTACATAATAAAACATTGGAACTGGAAAGCCCCACAGCTGTCCCAGTCCCTTTCTTTCACAGCAAACTGAGGGTCAATTTCACACAACTTGTCTGCTGCTGAGCCAGATCTCCTGAGCCTGGAGCACCAGACAGGGTCTAATGAAATGTCACCATGAATAACGTGATAAGGGCTCTAAGAACTTGAAGAGGGCCCATAGCGGACTGTGTGAGTGAGTGGGAGGCAGGTCCTTGAGGACCTGTGAGGAGATGAGACTCTCAGGGGCAGGATAGAGACTCATGGGCACCAGGGGCAGTGCGGAAGGGTGGTACCCAAGTTCCAAGTTCAGGAATGTCAAGAACATCAGCACCTTGTATATGTCTAGCACTTCACAAAGCTCTGACATAAATATTATCACACTACAGCACTTTTCATCCTTTGGGATTCTTAGGCATAAGGTACCTGGGGGACATGACTGAGAAGGACACTGGGAGCCAGTGAAGGATTGGAGACAGCCCAGCAGAAGGGCATCATGTCCAGAGGGTGTTATGGAGTGAGCTAGGGTTGGGGCAGGGAAGAGGAGAGTTGTAACCGGTACATGAGGCCCTGCAGCTAGAGAGGCAGAGGAGGGAGGCAGGCCCTGTGGTTTGGGACATCTTCATGACCACTTGTGATAGGGGGGTAGGGGACTGTGGGGAAAGCCCACAGGGGCAGGCAGCACTCAGATGGGATACAGGGCAAGGCCCCAGTCCTGGCAGAAATCAAGGCCACAGTTCAGTTCTAGCAACTGGGCAACATTCTTCGGTCACATGCCCAGGTGCCCCAGGGTCCTTCAAAGACCATGGAGCAGTCTCCAAGCAAACGTATGCAGTGGTGATTTGAGTCCTGGCTTGAGAGATTCATCAATAGAGTGGGGGAAAAAATCAAGAGAGGGAGGTAGGCCTCAATATCAGACTGAGAACTTTGCCTTTTATATTGTAGGCAACAGGGAGCCACTATAAGGTATGTTCACAGGGAGTGTCATTCTTATAGCTAGGATGACACCATGTCTGAGGTTTCACCCACAAACCTTATTGTTGACTTATCGCTCTTCTTTTGGTAGAAAAATGGGGAATTTGGTGGGCACACTGATATTGCTGGACTCAGAAATAGTGCAGCTAGCTATTGAGACATGGAGGGACCCAGAGTCAAGGTGTGCAGGGAGCCCAGCAGGATAGGTGGGAGAAGCAGGGGAAGAAGCCAGGACCAGGCAAATTGGACTGCAGAAACCTTTTCTAAATGTTGGGGGTAGAAGTGGAGAGAAAGGGATGAGAAATCTCAAATCTCAAATGTACATTTAGATACATAGTTGTAGTATTTTTATGTGTGTCGCTTTCCTTGACTAAACACTCAGGATCACTGCAGGTGAACTGGGCTGCACGAAATAATCACACAAGAGATAGAGATACGTTTTTCTTTGGGGTCCTGTGTCAGCTCCTCTGATTTAAGGGTCCACAGAAAGAGAGAGTGAGCATATGCTGAACCCTTTTATTGAGGAGAAGCCATTCAAATGAGGCAAGGTATCAGGTTTCAGGGGGTTGAGTCTAGCTTCATGATTTTTGCTGTCAGCAGGTTGACTGACATCTAGGAAGGCCACGCCCAAAGCAAGGGCAAGACAAGGGGACACACAAAGGGCATTTCCATGGAACATTCTATCCCAAATAGGGCAATGGGTAATATTACAAAGGAATAGGTGAGTTTAGCTCTATCCATGGGGTAACACACCTACATGTGAAGACATGCCCTCAAACTTCTTGGACTGGGGCAATGTCCAGGTCATTACGAGATGTAGTGACCGATCAAAGCCTCTCTGCTCCAGGATGAACGGCATGAATCATTCAGAGCGGCTCCCCACATATGTGTGTGGTGGACTTATTCCTTTAATACTTGCTGACTAGATTGTGTGTATATGTAAAATAAACTAAAATTGGCTTCAATATGATTACTGATTTTTTCTTTCCACTCGAAATAAGCTTCTTTCTGTATGAAACATGTAAATTTTTTTCTTTAGAAGAGATACAAAAAAGAAATATCAAATGTTTTGAGAGTTCATGTTGATAATCGATTTTCTTAGCTTACTTTCAAGGTGCTTTTTAAAAAATTTTTATGAGAAAGTTTCCAATTCCCTCTTGGTGATTATTATTAACTCTGATTCTTCTTGGTCCTAGACTGGTTTAAAAAGGAAATACATACTTCAGAGATACAGGAATCTAAATGTACAAGTTTGAACTCTGGGTCACAGACAAAAATTTGCAAAAGGTCTGGATCCAGTTTAGTAATCTATATCATTTCAGAGAGATATAGGTGCTAAAGGGGCAGATTACGTAGCAATTAGCCCTTAACACCCACAAAGTGGCCACCGCAGAAGCAGCAGCACAACTGTTAGAAGGTCCTGTACCTCAAAGCTCAAATCTAATTCTGTCTCTTGGGATAAGTTATCTTAACTCAATGTGTCTTGAAGAATTATTATTATTATTATTATTATTATTATTATTATTATTATTATTATTATTATTATTTTGCAATGCTGGGGATTGAACCCAGGGCCTCATGCATGTTAGGAAAGTACTCTACCACTGAGCTATATCCCCAGCCCCAAATTCTTGCTTTGTATTTTATTTACAAAGTGAAGGTGGCGCTTTATAGTCTCTCTGTGAGGATTAAATGAAATGCAGCTGTAAGCACAGCTTAGAGTGAACTTTCACTCATGTTAGCACAATGGTACCATCCAAATCCCTCCAAAGGGTGTGGATAAGGTCACTACTCAGGCCTGAAGACAGGGAATCAGAAATTAAGAACACTTCAGCTCTCTCAGTCAAAATGAGCCTGTTGTGCTAGAAGTGGCCATTTTAAATCTTTTTATTCCCCCATGTCTTATACATGTACTTAGGGTAATGATGTCTAACTCATTCCACCATCATTCCTCCCTTTTGCCTCCTCCTTTCCCCTCCCTCCCCTTTGCCCTAAAGTTCCTTCATTCCTCCCATGACCCCCCCAGCCCCCCAGTCACCATTATGTGTCAGCATCATCATGTCAAAGAAAACATTCAGCCTTTGGTTTTTTGGGATTGGCTTGCTTCACTTAGCATTACATTCTCCAACTTCATCCATTTACCTGCAATGCCATGATTTTATTCTCTTTTAATGCTGAATAATGTTCCATTGTGTATATATACCAAAGTTTCCCTATTCATTCATCTATTGAAGGGCATCTAGGTTGGTTCCATAATTTAGTTATTGTGAATTGTGCTGCTATTAACATTGATGCCATTTAAAACTTTTTGGGAGAACTGGGGCCTCACCAACAATTTCCAGAGTAGTTTCATTCTGCCATCTAGTGGACACAAAGGGCAAAGTCAGATTTGGAGCAAAATTGTTTTTGTCGTGATCTTGTATATCTGTAATTTACCAAAAAAGTATTTCCTGATTAGTACATGTTGAACTTTCTACCAAATCCACTTATTAATAGACTCCACTTTTTAAGGAAAACAACCATCCATTATCCTAAACACTAAGCACAAAACTAATTTTTCTAAGACATTTGTATTTATAAATTATGAATTTCAAAGATTGTCTGAGGAGGGAGGAGAGAATGCTCTGGAGTAGTCATCATCACAAACCTTCCCACTGCCATTATCCATCTATACAGAGCACTCTTCACATTTATTGGATACATAGATCAGAGTAGCCAGAGTCTCTTGAGGGCGATGTCTTCCTGAAAACACTGGGTGAAATCATTGAGAGAATAAAAGCAATCCATTAAAATTAAAAATGTTAGCATGACCAAGATGAATATTTGTTAAGGCCTATTGCTTGAATTAGTTGTTTTGCTGGTGTATTTCCTTTGTTTTGATTTCTAAGAGCACCCCTGGGTGTCCATTAGGATTTCCATTTTGTGCAGGATGAAGACATTCACAGCTAAATCCCCCTGGAAAGTTAATAATTGCAGCATGCTCAAAGTGGCTAGTGATCTCCTGAGGCTATTTGTTACTCTTTTTACCATTAACAATAATACTAGCAGATGCTATTTATTGAGCTTCTACGATGTGGCAAACACTTGTTCTTGTACATTTTATTAATATTTCCATTAATTCTCCAAAATAGACATAGTTGCTTTTGCTTTAGAAATAAAAATAGATGCCTGTGACTCTCCTTGAGCAAATCTCAACTGTGCCCAGTGCCTGGTGATGAATAATCATTGTCTGGTTAGCTGACTCTTGGGAGTCAGTTTCCTTTCTTGAAAAATGAGAATATTTTAAACTGGAGGATATTCCCTAAGGCTTTATTGATTCTAAGAATTCCTCTGCTAGATGAGAGGATATTGTCCTTTTGATCAAGTAGCCCAGGATACAATGGAAGTGACAGAGCTAAGTGCACATAGAGTGGGGTGAAGTTTCTGTGAAGGGACAACATGGCAGGCATCTGTGGGACCTTCTGCCACCTCCCAATGAACACTTTCTCCACTCTCTCCTGTCCTGTCTCTGTTCTTCCTTTCCTTTGCCCTTGCCATTCCCCTCTTGCTTCTCTTTCTTTTTTTTTAAATCCTTCTGTCTGATCCTAAAATGGTGCTTTGCTAACCATGGATTATATAACATGTTAGCAGGTCATAAAATTGACTCAGTGATCTGGAACATCATTTAAAAAATGAAATAACAGAATGCAAACCATTAAAAGGCATCACTCATGCTGAAGACAATACTGTGTAAGACTTGTTTTAATACAGGCATAACTTATTTCAGAATTGTGTGTGTGCATGCTGGGGACTGAATCCAGGTCCTCCAGCATGCTAAGCACATGCTCTACCACTGAGCTACACCCCAACCCCATTTTATTGTGCTTTGACTTATTGCACTTTGTAGGTAACTGCCTTTTTAAAACAAATTTAAGGTCTGTGGCACAGAGCATCTAGCAAGTCTGTTAGAACCAGTTTTCCAACAGCATGTGCTCACTTCATGTCTCTGTGTCAGATTTTGGCAACTTTTGCATTATTTCAAGTTTTAAAATTTTTATTATAGTTGTTATGGTGATCTGTGATTGTTGATCTTTGAGGTTATTACTCTGTTTTTGGCACCAAGAACTGTGCCTATGTATGATAAACCTTGTGAGTGTTGTGATTGCTCTACCAACCAGTTGTTTCCCTGGCTCTCTCCCTCTCCTTGGGACTCTCTGTTCCCTAAGACAGTAATATTGAAATTAGGCTAACCAACCCAGCAATGTGCCTCTAAGTGTTCAACTGAATGAAAGAGAGGCACATCTCTCACCTCAAATCAAAATCCAAAAATGATTAGGCCTAGTGAGGAAGGCATGTAGACCAAAGAGAAGATGCCGCAGTCCGGCTGCAGCAAAATAACCGGGGGGTGACGAGCAACTTGTGTACATTGATACAGCAGGAGTGGGAGCCGTTTATTGTAGGACAGGAGGGGTATATATACATTCCACACAGCTTATCTTAATTAACATAAACTAGATACAGCAGTCAACCAATAAGGAATCTCCACACTTAATGGCTCACTGGCGTTACTTCACAAACCACTCCCTCTGCAAAATGCCAGGCGCCATCTTGACTTGTTTACAGTCTCTAACAGAAGAATGGATCCAAACTAGGCCTCTTGCACTAAAGCCAAATTATGAATGTAACAAAAAATTCTTGAAGGAAGTCAAAGTGCTCCTCCAGTGAACACATGAAGGATATACAGTGAAACCGTTTTATTGCTGATTCGGAGAAACCTGGAGCATTTGGATAGATGATCAAACCAGCCACAATGTTCCAAAACCTAATTAGTTAAATTAGCCAAAGCCTAATCCAGAGCAAGATCCTCCCTAATTCCCCTTCAAATGAATGAAAGTTGAGAGAAGTGAGAAGCTGCAGAAGAAAAGTTTGAAGTTTAGAGTTTGGCTTATGAAGTTTAAGGAAAGAAGCCATCTACATGACATGACGTGACATTACAGCAGTGCAAGATGAAGGAGCAGGAACAGATGGAGGAACAGCAAGTCACCCAGAAGTTGAGCCAAGAGCATTGGCAAAGGTGGCTCTGGTAAGCAACACATTTTCAGTGTAGATGAAGCAGCCTTATGCTGGAAAAAGAGGCCATCTAGGAAATTCATAGCTACAGAGTAGAAGTCAATGCCTGGCTTCAAAGCTTCAAAGGACAGACTGACTCTAGTTAGATGCTAGTGTAGATGGTGACTTGAAGCTGAAGCCAATGCTCATTCACCATTCTGAAATCCCAGAGACCTTAAGAATTAGTGCAGTGGCAAATATATGTAATCCCAGTGACTCAGGAAGCTGAAGCAGGAGGATTTCGAGTTCAAGGCCAGCCTCAGCAACTGAGACCCTAGCAATTTAGTGAGACCCTGTCTCAAAATTAAAAATAAAAAGGGCTGGGAATTTGGATCAGTGATTGAGCACCCCTGGGTTCAAACCCCAGTACAAAAAAAAAAAAATTACACTAAACCTATTCAGCTTGTGCTCTAGAAATGGAATAATAAAGGTTGATGGCACATGTGTTTACAAGATGGTTTACTGAGTATTTTAAACCAATTGTTGAGATCCGTAGCTCAGAAAAAAAGATTCATTTCAAAATATTACTGCTCTCTGACTGTTGTGGCATGTTCAAAGCCAGCCTCAGTAACTTCCCAAAGCCCTAAGTAACTGAAGAGACCCTGTTTCTAAATAAAATATAGGAGATGTGGCTCAGTGGTTAAGTATCCGTGGGTTCAATCCCTGGTACCCCCCCCCCCCAAAAAAAAATTACTGTTCATTGACAATGTACCCGTGCATCTCAAAGCTCTGGAGATTAATGTTTTCATGCCTGCTAACTCAACATCAATTCTGCAGCTTCAATTGCTGATTCAATCTGAGAGAAGTAAGTCAAGCTGCTTTTGGAGTATTAGGTGGAATTTCTAGAGGGTTTCTAGGAGGCACTGCCTGGCTGTGTTCCATGTTCCTCATACAGTTCTTCTGACCTTCTCTGGGGAGGGTCTGGCCCCAGATGTAGCTTGGGGTGGGGTTTCCTCTGTGCAAAAGGAAGGGAGCCTCCACTATTAGAGTCTGTAAACAAGTCAAAATAACACCTGGCATTTTGCCAGGGGAATGTTAGAGTTCATAAACAAGTCTGGATGGTGCCTGGCAAAATGCCAGAGGGAGTGGTTTGAGAAGTAACAAAAGCGAGCCATTAAGTGTGGAGATTCCTGATTGGTTGACTGATGTATCTAGTTTATGCTAATTAGATAAGCTGTGTGGAATGTATAAATACTGCTCCTGTCCTGCAATAAACGGCTCCCACTCCTGCTGTATCAATGTACACAAGTTGTTTCCCCCCCCCCCCCCTTATTTTGCTGCACTCCACTGCCTCACTGCCTGCTCAGGTAACTGTTCCCCCACCGCCAGTTGCAGGATCCTTCTGCTCTGTTCCTGTCTGCCCAGAATGTCTCCCTCAGCAGTCTTGCTCACCTTTCATGGCCTGCCCAAAGCCCTTCCCTTGATTCTCATCTGAACAGAAAGCGTCTGGCACTTTCACTCCTAGAGATGTTACTTTGCTGACCCTAAGCCTGAGGCTGCCCTTTATGCAGATGCTCAGATCCCTGACCTGACATCTGAGCAGTATGGGAACAGAGACCACTCATATTTAGAGTGGAGATAGAGAGCAGGAATGTAGAATCCAGCTGCAGAACTTGGCCAAGTAACTATTACTATCTTATCTGTTTCCCCATCCGTAATTGGGGTTAAGACCCCTATCGGGTTGTTGTGAGGATTAAATTTTGAGAAACACCTAACATCCACCAGGCACAAGGCAGCTGTTCAGTATTTGGTAGTGGATGCTGTTCCCCACAGTGTCTAACAGGCCCAGGATATTAACAGGTGTGCATAGATGCCAGAGATTATCTAATCAAGTCATGTAGACAGAGGCAGGATGCACCCGCGTGTTCCTCTGATTTTCTCTCATATTTTCTATACCGGGGATGGGATGAAGTGGTGTCCTACCACTGAACAACATCCCCAAGTCTTTAATTTTTTTTTTTTTAATTTTGAGACAGGGTCTCACTAAGTTGCTGAGACTGACCTTGAATTGTTGTGATACTCCTGTCTCAACCTCCAGAGCACACTGGGATTACAGGTGTGTGCTACTGTGTCCAGTCAGAAATGAACATTAATTAGACACAAGAAAAGGAAGCAAAGAAAGAGGGATGGTAAAAAAGTTGTTAAATAAAAAAAAATGGTGGTTTCCTTGGAGGAACAGGGAGGTAGGACTATGAACACCATGTAGGCGTTTTTTCTCAGTTACAGCATTTCAGAACTACAAAAGCAACCTGAAGACCACAGAGGGACCACCCCCATCCCACCACCCATCTCTGCCCTACCAAAGCCCAGGTGAGCAGTATAGGGCCTGGGGGAGAAGGTGGCTGAGATTTGGACAAGAAGTGTAAGCCAATCTGTTGCCAGGGCTTCTCTGACTTTCTTCTTGGCATTTCAGGGCACCGAGCAGCACCGAGGGGCGCGCTGGGGTGTCCCCTGGCCTGCCAGTTCCTGCGGGGGAGACGACGGGTGTCCAGGCGCAGGCAGTGCAAACGATCGCAGCAAGCCCGAGACCCTCCTCCGCGGAGAACCGACCCTTGGCGCAGGCTTCCTTCGCTCCTTGGCCGGCAGTGCTGTCTGCATCCCGGGGAGGGGCTGCCGTGATGGGGACGAACGCAGCGCCCTCCTTCAGCAGAAAGCAGAGAGCGGGCCTCGGCGCCACGGGTCTGCAGCCCCTGGAGGGGAGCCCAAGGCTGAGCGCCCCGGGGGTCCCAGCTCAAGGGCCCCGAGAACCTGGGGGCAGCTGCACGCGCCTACACCGGCGCGCGGGTTCCTGGGGTTCTGCCGAGTCCAGCAGGTGCCAGAGCCTGCATGGGGCTGCTGTCACTCGCCAGTGGGCGACACCTGTTTCACGCGGCACTTAGTGCCCAGATGGCTTAGTTTCAGAGATAATGACTCCAGGTTAACCGCTGAGAGACTTAACGTTTAGATTTGTTGGTTTAAATATTGGCTTTAGAACTTCGTGTATTTGCTTTTAATTTTATTTTCATTTAAGTGTAGCTCTTTTGTTTTCCAGTAATTTTATAGTCCTCAGTTACTTTTTTAAAACTTACTTTTTCAAGTTTGTTTTCAGTTATTTGTAATTACTTCATTTTGAGGGATACATACTTGTGAATCAAAGAGCTTTAGAATGGTTTACTTCTAATTATTTCTTATGAGACTTGGATTATTTATTTTTCATAGTCTATTTCATTTGTAGTTTTGAGTTAATTTTTGTTTTTGTCTGTTTGATTTTGAGGTTATTTGATTCTGAGTTATTTGCAGCATGACTTTTTAGTTATTGTAGTTTTGAGTTATTTTTACATTTACTTAGTTTTGAATTATTTAGCTTTTGGTTGCTTATTTTTAAAGTTATTTCCAGGTATTTAATATTTGAGCTTTTTCTTTTCAGAATAGGTTGAATAGGCTTCAACCTATTCAGCTTTTGAGTTATCTTCAGAGTTATTGATTATCAGTTATTTACTTTTTTGCTTATTACTTTTTTCCTGTTCTTTATTTTTTACTTACTTAGTTTTAAGGTATATTTATTTTCAGAATTGCTTTGTTTTAGGATTACAATTTTCCTTGATATCTGCGGAGGATTGATTCCAGATTTCCTGTGCATACCCAAATCTGTGGATGCTCAAGTTCCTTATGAAAAATAATGTAGTTTTGCATATATCCCATGCATATCCTCCTATATACTTTAAATCATCTCTAGATTATGTATAATACCCAACACAATATAAATGCTATATAAATAGTGGTTATGCTGTACTGTTCAGAGAATAATGGCAATAAGAATTCTGTGTATGTTTAGTACAGACACAATTTGAAATGTTTTCTCTCTGCAATTGGCTGACTCCTCAGAGGAATATGGAATATGGAAGGTCAACTGTACTATCTATCAGTCAAGTTCCAACAACTGACAGAGACACCATACTGATTATTTCAACACATTATTAAATATAAAGAATTATTACCCTGCTATTGAGGTGCAACAAGGAAATATTGATGTATCATGCAGATTTCAATTGTAAGAAGCAGCTATAGCTCCAAGAGCTAAGAGCAAAGGACAGATGTTGGAATTATCAAAATCCAGAGTTTGTGGAGGTGGCTCATGGCTGGCACTAGTCCTCTGAGGAGGTGCTAATTATGGCACAGGTGGCTCAGGACTCAGGGTCTGAGGTCCTGGAGTTGCATGCAGAGCTCCACGGAGGAGCATGGCTAGCAGAAAAGGGCAAGGAGTTAGTTATATGATTGTTGGAAAAATGGCCACCTTGATCCACTGGTGCTGCCGGAGCTCAATGTGGCACTCAGAGTATAGATGCTACTAGGGGAAGGTTGGCAGTATCCTGAAGGGGTTCATTCCCCTCCTCTCCCCCACCCTTCAAAGCAGAGAATAGAAGGGTGGGCTGAAAGCTGGGAAATCAGAGCTTGCAACCAGCATTCTTGCAGTTACCTAGTTTTGGGTAAGCCTTGGATTTAGTTTGTTTTGTAATCATTAGGGATGGTTTGATTTTAAGTTTTCCCTGGACACAGGATCTAGCTGAGTATTCAGTCCTCCGATTGTTTCTGGAATGGAGTGGGTCAACTAATTGAGAGCAGTGATTTTGGGAGTCTCAAGAAAACTACTTTAGAAATCAAGAAAACAAAAAATAATGTATCTCTCTTTGTTCTTAAAGAAACCCTTTGAGTAGGCGATTAAGAGAAAGAAAGAAAAGATTAAGGGTCGGCTTGTTTAGGAAGGGGCTCCTTGAAATACTTGTCCATCTAAGGTTCTACTTTGAACTTTTCAGAAAGTGAAACAATGTTGTGGGTCCATACTCTACTGCCCTCTAACAACAAAACATCTTTCCTGATGATAGAGTATGTTTCAAAAAATCAGAAAATTAATGCCGCAGCCCGGCTGGCTGGGCAAAATAAGCGGAGGGTGACGAATAACTTGTGTACGTTGATACAGCAGGAGTAGGAGCCGTTTATTGCAGGACAGGAGCAGTATTTATACATTCCACACAGCTTATCTAATTAGCATAAACTAGATACATCAGTCAACCAAT
>NW_025999969.1:3209697-3255485 GCF_001458135.2 Marmota marmota marmota
TGCCGCAGTCCGGCTGCAGCATAATAATCAGGGGGGGTGACGAATAACTTGTGTACGTTGATACAGCAGGAGTAGGAGCCGTTTATTGCAGGACAGGAGCAGTATTTATACATTCCACAGAGCTTATCTAATTAGCATAAACTAGATACATCAGTCAACCAATAAGGAATCTCCACACTTAATGGCTCGCTTTTGTTACTTCTCAAACCACTCCCTCTGGCATTTGCCAGGCACCATCCAGACTTGTTTACGAACTCTAACATTCCCCTGGCAAAATGCCAGGTGTTATTTTGACTTATTTACAGACTCTAACAAATTAATATTTTGTGTTTGCTCAGAGGGGGATGGGATCAAACCCTCTCCACTTGCTAAAAATAATTCCAATGACCAGACTGAGAATGCCACATACGGAACAAGAGGGTATGAAAAAAATTATTAATCATGAAATAAGGCTTTTGGGGCGGGGCGGGAGCAGCACAAGTTCCCAAGCTAAAGGGAGCGGTGAGTAGTTTGGGCTCTGAATTTTATTGTGGTCAGCACTGAGCCTAGGTGGGGATGCCATGAACAGGCTGGGATTTGTGTGACTTCAACTTCCTCAGTGGACCTAAGCTCTTTGATGAATCTATAAAAATGTTCATACTTGATTGCACTGGCAAAGGACAAAGTACCAGAACCTCCCTGATTTCCCAGGAGGAGACTTTCTGCAGGTCACACATTATAGATGGGAGACAAGAGGAGCCTTTGCAGTCCCAGTCATTGTTGGATGTCCCCGGAGCTGTCCCCAGGTGCTCTACCCACTCTGTCCTTCCAGTGTACATGTGTCCTCTTCTCCAGGGCCTTGCCCACAGTAGCTATCCAGAGATAGTTGGTGACTGGATTATGGTTGTGGGACATTTTGTTTTATTTTTTTTTTTGTGGTAAAACCCTCTGAAAGTATGAAGAAAAAAAAAAGAAAAAGACAACTCTTCTGTGGGTAAAACTTCTGTCATCGTTTCACTTGTTTGGATAAGGAGAAATTCAGAAAAATGAGATGCAAGTTTCCTAAAACTTTTGCAAGAATTGTTCATATCCTTCATGATTTTATAATATGGCCTATTGTTCCCTAGAGGAAATCTGGTAACATGCTTTAGCTGAAGTGGTTGGACTAAAGGAAGCCCTGATTCTGTACAATTTGGTGTTCTGAGTGTACACTAAATTCTAACTGTGCATTGTGCAATATTTAGAACAAAGAGAAATCATCCAAAATAGCATTTTCAGATTGTTTTTCAGAATCAGCAAGAAAGTGCAAAGAGATCAGCCAGTCACAGTGGCGCACGCCAGTAATCCCAGAGGCTCAGGAGGCTGAGGCAAGGGGATCAGCGCAAGTTCAAAACCAGCCTCAACAATGGCAAGGCACTAAGCAACTCAGCAAGACCCTGTCTCTACATAAAATACAAAATAGGGTTGGGGATGTGGCTCAGTGGTTGAGTGCCCCTGAGCTCAATCCCCTGTACCAAAAAACAAAACAACAATGCAAGAGATTAGCAATCTTCTCCCTTAAGCTGTTGCATGAGAACAACAACAACAACAACAACATCTGTCTAGGCTCAGAGAAATCTTATAGGAAAGAAGACTGCATACTTTTTCTTTTCTTGTCCTTTGTGGTACTGACAATTGAACCCAGGCCTCACACATACTAGGCAAAGTTCTCCACAACTGAGCTACACCACAAGCCCTACTTTTTTTTTTAACCCAATCATTTCTCAAACTTTTTCACTGCAGAACTCATTCCTTTGTATAATGCCACCTGCCCTGTGTATTACTAAGCTGCTCTAACAAAAAGACCCAATGACATAATGACTTAAACAATGTTTCTATTTCATGCAGTATCCAGGGTAGAGACCAAGACTGCTTCAAACAGTTACTCAAGATTTACCCAAGTTTCTTCATCTGGGTTCTCATTGTCCCTCAGAACAATTTCTTTATCAGTGTGGTTAAAACTCTGTCACAGCCATATCTATGTCCACAAATGGGGAAAATAGACGAATGGATCACATGTCCAGTACTTTATGACTCATCTCAGAAGTGGCACACATCACATTCTTTTACATTCATTGGAAAAAACTTAGTCATATGGTCACTTCTAGCTTCAAGGAGGAGTGGGAATTGTAGTTCCTAATGAGAGACCATTTCCATCTTATTTCTTATAGCTACATGTATTAATATATGCGGTAGTCGCCCCACCAGCCTGCAGCACAGCAGGGGCTAGAATCCAGAGGCTCCAACTCTTAGTCCAGAGCTCTCATCACCACATTAGCATCTCTGTGCTTGGCCAACATGTGTGTGAAGTCCTTCTCTACAGTAGCTCCCTGTCAGCGTGTGGATGGAAAGGTTTTTTAAAATTTATTTTTTATTAGTTCTAATCAGTTATACATGACAACAGAAAGCTTTTCCACTCATTGTACAAAAATGGAGCACAACTTTTCATTCCTCTGGTTGTACATGATGTAGAGTCGCACCATATGTGCAGTAATACATGTACTTAGGGTAATGTTGTTCCTCTTGTTCCACCAACTTTCCTACTGCCATACCTCCTCCCCTTCCCAGTTCCAAGATTATTTTTTAAAATATGAGCCTGCAAGGTGGTGCACACCTGTAATTCCAACTACTTCAGAGGTAGAGGCAGGAAGATTGGAAGTTCCGTATCAGCCTCAGCAATTTAGCAAGGCCCTAAGAAACTTAGCCAGACCCTATCTGAAAACAAAACAAAAACAAAACAAAACAAACAAACAAAGTGCTAGGAAAGTAGCTCAAATAACCCCTGGGTTCAATTTTCAGTACCAAATAAATAAATAAAACATGTCTTTGTATAGAATGTTCATGATTTTCTTTTTTAATTCTTTCATTTGACAAATCTGTAATTATTTTGTTTTTCAAAGGACAGAATGTCCTTTAAAAATTTGGGGATGTAGCTCATCCCAAATTACTGGGATACAGCTCACTGGTAGAGTCTCAGCTACTGGGAAGACGGAGGCAGGAAGATCCTTTGAGCCCAGGAGTTCAAGGCCAACCTGGGCAACATAGTGAGACCCCCCATCTCAAAAAAGAAAAAAAGAAAAGCTGTTTATTTTAAAGAACAACTTTGAAACTGGGAGCAACTTTGAACAACTTTGAAACTGGGAGTCTTTTCAGGCAAGACACAAAATTTAGGATCCCAAAAGGAAAATGTAAATAATTAGACTGAATTGTCACAAAAATATTTGTATAAAACATTTTTAAAGTAGATAGATTCAAGTTTCAAGTCATATAACAAAGGATAGATTTTCATGCTGTACAAAGAACTTTTAAAAATTATTTTAAAAATTTTTTTAAATATTTTAAAAATTATTAAGGACAATTGAACAGGAAAGAAACATAGTTCACAAGAAAACAAATTCATGTAACCAACAAATATATAAAAAGCAGTTTGCACTCATAGAGATAGAAAAATACAAATTAAAATGAGACTTTTTATAAAACCTATTAGAATATTATATATTTAAATATTTAACAGTACTGAGTATTGGCAAGAATATGGGAGAACAGGTACTTTCATGCCATGTTGAGAGGAATATAAATCAATATTGGATTTGGGAGATTTGATTTATAATAACTATCTAAACTTAAATTGTGCCTATAACTTGATCTTGCAATTCCATTGCTATAAATTTATCCTATTTATTCATGCAAATGGGCAAATATGTATGTATACACACACACACACACACACACACCCCTACACATACACATATATGTACATATACATAGATATGTATACATAATTTTCCAGGTTTTTTATGTACAGGGTTTTGTGTAGACATAATTTTCATTTTTATTTTTAGGATTAATTCTTTTTTGTCAACTTCTTCTTTCTCCCTTCCTCCCTCCCCTGATCCCTTTCTATACTTTATTGGTCTTCCTTCTATTTTTGTATTTATTTTTGAATTGGTACCTTATAGTTATATATAAAATTGGAATGCATTGTGATATATTCATACATGTATATAGCATAATTTGTTAATTTATTATTAGTGCCACACATTTTCTGGGTTTTTATAATTATTTCCACACAGAGGAGTATGACTGCTATTTAATTTTTAAAGAAACTGTTGAATTATTTTTCAGAGTGGGTATATCATTTTCCATTTCCATTTTTTGTGAGTGATCCATTTTTATGCACTCTTGACCAAATGTAGTATTCTCATTATTTCTAATTTTAAATATATTTTATATTATCTATTTTACCCACACTTTTTCTTTTAATCACCCAAAATCCAACACATAGCTTATATTAAGTTTCATTCTTAGTGTTTCATATTCTCACTAGTCCACAGGGTGGACTCACTCTGCCATTTTTACAGTTGTATAATAACACAAAACTACCACTATAATATTTCTCACTATTTTTTATTTTAGCCATTCTACCAGCTATGTAGTGATATCTCACTGTGGCTTTAAATTATATTTTCCTCAAATGATTAATTATGTTGAATAACTTTTTATGTACTTATTTGGCACTTGTTTTCTCCTTTTTTTTTTTTTTTTTTTTTTTTTTTGCGGTGTCAGTGATTGAATCCAGAGCCTCACATGTGTATTAGGCAAGTGCTCTACCACTGAGCAACATACTCAGTTCAAGGAAAAAGAATTTTTCTTTCAAGCCATTTGTAGGGATTTGGAGGATGGAATGGAATCCAAGATGTCGACCTAGATCTGTGTGACTACAAAATCTACATGCTTTCTAATAGCTCAGGGATGCTGCAGGAATGCTGCAGGGTGGACTCACTCTGCCATGTGCTCCAAATTTAGTATAATTTTTCAAAATAAGGTTATTACGCTTACTTATTTCAGTTAAGATTATTCTTTAAAAATTATGATTAAGCAAAAATATATAGCAAGTTATATATGGCAAATATATAGTTAAGTTTACCTTTACCATAGTTAAAGGAAACTGAGTCATCTTGCCTGTTATTCAGTATCCCAATTCACATGCTGACTTGAACAATACATGGACCCCTGGAGAAAATGGTTACATTTATGTGGTTACTTCATTCTAGATAGCAACATTTCTGTCTTGGGAAAAGAACTAGCCTCAAGGCATTTCTGATTGAATGTTTTCCAGTTATAATCTTTAAACCAGCATGCCCCAGAATTGCTCTTTCCACATGATGGCCTTTGTGGTGGATGGCAGATTTCCCTGAGGCCTCACAAAATAACAGGCTTTCACAATGTCACTGGCTGACAGCCAGACCCAGCACAATCTTGTGTGATTGTGGGGCTAAAGTCATTCCACCTTTGTGCAATAAAGACTGCTGCATTCCCATAAGGGTAGAGGAAAATGCCCACCCCCCTACCCCACCACTTTTTTGCCATTCCAAAGCTACCCTAAAGCAGATACATGAATATTGCTTTCTCAGACCATCAGGAGGGGGAAAGGACATGAGCTATTAGAAAGCATGTGCATTTTGTAGTCACACAGATCTAGGTTGACATCTTGGATCTGTGACTTGAACAAGCCACTCTGGTTGAACTCTGGGTTCTTTATTTGTGAAGTGGGAGAAAAATCACAGTTATCTCCAAGAGAGTATTGAGTATGAGCACTTGCTTATTCATTGATTAGACATTCATTGTTATTTACCTTGTACCAGGTCCTGTTTTAGGGGTTGAAGGATACAGCCTTGGATAGACAAACCCCTGTTCTCATGAAATTTACATTCCTAGAAACAGTAACACAGACCAAACATAAATAAGAAAATTTAAAAATAAATTAAATAAATAAAAATAAACCAGTAATGTAGCTGAGAGTTTCTACCATTTCTTTGTTTTCTCCTTAGTACAATTTACCTGCTAAAGTACATGGAACCTCATTTTTGCAGGCACCCTACGTAAGCCAGTAGACCTTGGAAAGGACCTCAAGTTTCCAATTTCTGTGTCCTAATGTGATGTTTCTAGAAATATTTGCATATTAGCAGCAGCCCAAGGCTTTAGGTCAGAATTTTACTGGTGGACTTGACTTTTCTGGGGGACTCAGGGTCTGTGTTGTCGGTAGGGGGTGGTGGTTAGGGGGCAGGTGACATGCCCAGCCTGTACCTGAGAACATTTTGTTTCTGAATGTCCTGTTAAAGTTGTGGCTGGCATCCAGAGCCTCTGCTCGGGTCATGATCAATTCATTAGGATTTGTGGATTGCAAGAATTAACTCTGATCCTGCCTTTCAAAAATAAAATATTAGTTGTCAAGAGAGACCAGGGTGTTGAATGTTGTCACTCCAACCTGAGCCTTATAGGAATACCTAAGTGGGGGGCAGTTTCCAGTCCTGCAGGCTGGTTCCAGTCCAGGGCTGTGTCCCCTGATAGACAGATTAGACCTATGCTCAATGTACTGGAAAATCAGGGCCCAAACACACACATAAAGTTTATTTGTGAAACTTTATTTTGAGATTTAGAACCAGAAAATCCTGAAATATGGTGTTCTAATACCAACTTTTATAGATGTTTTCTGTCATATTATATTTGATTTTCATGTAGGCCATAAACTTTGAGAATTCAGGACCTCTAAATGTTTTGAACTTGCCAAGCCCTACACCACTTGGGAACTTTCCTTCATCTCAGCTCTTAGAATTAATACACAAAGTCTTTCCTAAATTCAGGGTCCAGGTCGGAGAGTAGAGGGTGCATTCTATTTCTTACCCTCATGCCGAGCACCATCTGGCTGTTCTTCCTGCTTAAATCTTGATGTCTGAGCCACACAATCTCATATTTAATCGTGCCCAATAAGCAGGAGTGTGATATAATAATTAATATCCCTGATTTATTAGGAAAAGACTGTGGGAGAAGGAGGTCTCTTGGACAACCGAGCAATTTATTTTATTTGAGAAAGTTTCCTCTCAGATACAGAAATGTCCTGTTTTCCTGTTGTGATCTTTACCCCTGTCCTGCTTTCTGTTGCTGTGGTAGAAGGCACAAATAAGGGTCAATGTGTGGGAACAGGAGTGTTTTGACTCAAGATCCACTTGGCTTCCTGAGTCTTCTGGGTTGCACCAGGTTCCCTAGGGTGAAGACCCAAGATGATTGCCCGGGACAAGGTGCCCATTCATTGGTCTTTGGCCCTTCCTTGGCTGGCCAATGAGAAAGGACATTTGTGAGGTGGGGACTGTCTGCCCCCATGAGTACTAGGCTCTTGAGGGAAGGCCTTCTCCTTCTCACATCCGTCCATCTTGACTAAGTTGGTGGGTCTGATTCCATACCAGAGGGTAAGAGCAATTCTATTAAGTTCCAGGCTTGGGGGGCGGGAGATGACTGCCCAGCCTTAGTTGGGATGTGCCCAGGTTTTCCTGTCTGTCATAGTATAGAATTTGTTATGGGCAAAACCCAGGGGAAGGCAGAACTGGTCGAAGCAGACAGGCCTCAGAATTTTTTCTCAATTCTCCAGAACTCCAAGAGAGAAAGAATTGTTCCTTCTGGCCAAAAAGCCCAGTGCCATCTTGAATTTTCCTAATTCACTTGTGGGAAGATGCCTACTGAGAAAAAGATTAAGGTCAGTGAATGGGAGGGCTTGTCCACAGATGGAGTCAGATTTGATAAAGGACAAGAGGTTAAATCACTTCTCAGCCTGACCAGGTACAGCAAAGGAATCAGCATGTGCAGAAGCAGCTTGGGAAAAGTTAAGTAGAGGTTTGACCTCAAACTTGAGTTTAAAATTGGCTCTGCCACTTGATTCAGTTCAACAAAGATGGCTGGGTATGTGCTACTGGCCACACACTGGGTGGTTCATGAGATAAAAGATGAGTGTGATGTGGCCATTGTCCGTAGATTTGGGGATATCATAGCTATGGGGATATCTTGCCAGGCAATTGAGGGTTTCAAGTGAGGTAAAGAGAAAATAGTCTGGGAAAGTTATAAAAAATCTCATTTTTGAAAGGTACTTTCTGAGAGGAGCGCCTGGATCTGCCTGATCTTTGCCAAGCCCAATCCTATTTGTCCCAGAGAGTGCTGCCTCTGAAGCTTCCTGGTGGTTTTCACCTGTAGAAGCAGTGGTCAGAATGGGGTGGGCAGGGGTAGGGGATTTAGAAGTCAGAGCAGCCCCTCATGGATTAGAGGACACAGCTCCCTGATATGGAGATGTTCTGGCTTTTTAATCAAGCCTCATGCTTGATTCTGATTCTTTTTTTTTTTTTAATTTTTTTAAAGAGAAAAAGAGAGAGAGAGAATTTTAATATTTGCTTTTTAGTTTTCGGCAGACACAACATCTTTGTTTGTATGTGGTGCTGAGGATCGAACCCGGGCCGCATGCACACCAGGCGAGCGCGGTAGCACTTGAGCCACATCCCCAGCCCTTGATTCTGATTCTTGATTTACTCCTCTGGTCTCTGTTAGGAGTAAGGCTTGTTCTGCCTTGACTGGTTGGGGGCAGAATATCCTAGCAGAATATGGCCAAAGGAACACAGTGGTGCCAGCTTGGCTAATGGAGCTGAGCAGTAGAAATCAAACCCTGCAGCCTCATCAGCGGCCCTCTGTTGTCACCCTTCCTTACGTCTTGAGAAGTCTCAAGGAGAGACACCAGTCTTGCTTCTTGTCCTTTTTAAGGTGGCTGCAGGGACAAACTCTCTACTATCTGCTCACCAAGTCAGAGGATCAGTACTCCAGGTACTTGGCTGAGGTCAGGAGTGATGTGTTTTGGAGATCAGGAGTGTTCAATTGGGAAAACTTCTTGGGGAGAGAGACTCATCCTAAAAATGCAGTGGAAGGATGTTTTGCTTTACCAGTAGCTTGAAGGTATGAGTGAATGAGCGTATGCACGTGTGTTTGTGTATGGGTATGGCGAGCCTAGGAATACTGACATCTGTTTCAGGCTGAGTGAAAACTTTCAGACAATTCTAGGAGCCAGACAGAGTTGAGTAGATTTACGATTCTACCATTTATCATTAGGCTTTATCATGCAAAATTGCCAATATTTTACTATTTCAAACTTTAAGAGTAGTAATTTCAAGCCACTTAACCAATTGTTGTGTGTTATGAAGCCAGCATTTCAACCTCTTTGAGTCTGAGGGTCTCTTATAAAGTAGAGTCCAAAGTGGGGGTATGGGAGGATGAAATAAAGTCAGATGATATGCCAAAGATGTTCACCAATTTCAAAGTGTTCTTGTGTACCTTATCTCACATGATCCCACTTAGCAGATTGGGAAACAGAGTCTGAAGGTCAGTGGTGGATGGTTTACCGTTTTGGAAGTTGTAACAGAGATTTCTCTGAGATCATTTCTTTTATCTCTATTTCTTTATCTCTAAAGTGTGGGTCAGTTTCCTTCCTTCAGGGAGCTCTTGTTAAGGTGAAAATAAATGATGTGTAAATACTCCTCGCATGGTATCTGGCTTCTGTGAGGATCTAATAAATACTTCCCTCTTCCTTCCCTGCAGTCTTCCCATTTGAAAAACCAAGTCAGTGATGAGATGATTTCTGAGGTCACTTTGGCTCTGGATGTGAGGATTTTGTGCACTGTTCTGACTTTTCCTGCTGGAGCAGTTGGCACCAGCTTGGCAACCTCTTCCCCCATAGAGCTCTGTCTCTTGCTAGTCCCAAAGGGGATCCTGTCCTTGTATTTCACAAGATTATGCTGTTGCTATTGAAATTCCAGCAGGTCAAAGTGGAATTTCTCTTATATTTTTAACAGGAAAATGAGAGATCATACTATGGCCCCTTAAGATCCCAAGTACATCATGATCATCTCCTTATGAATTTAAAAAGGGAATGAACTCATGCCTGTGTACAGTTTGCCAGGAAGATCAGGCCAATGTGGTGATTTTGGTTTCAAATTGTACTTTTGCTCTCATTTGCTTGTTATCCTTGGATAGAAATTACTGAATCTCTCTAATTGTTGGATTTCTCTTGTGACAACCGAGTTCTATCTCCTAGCATTATGAGTGAAATGAGAAAAGAGTAGAGGAAATGGACATTGGAGAGGAAGGAGGGAAAGGCAAAATACTGGGGAATGATATTGGCCAAATTATATTGCTATATTATGTGAATGAACATACATGTAATAACAAAACCCAACATATGTACAATTCTAATGCACCAGTAAAAGAAAATGATGGGGAGAAGGGAAATGGATATGTAACAGTAGTCCAAAAATATTTGTTTGCTTCTCTTCTCTCACTTACTATAGAGCACTTTATATGTTCATAAAATACTTTTTCATGCTTTCTACCAACTGATTTTCATAACAATATTGTGAAATAGGCTAGGTAAGAATTAATATCCCACATTTATAGATAAAGCACATGAAGTCGGAAAGGTGGGTAGGAGAAGTAAGACACCCAGAGAGTGAGGAGGAGCCTGGGGGAGAAGCCAGGTCTCCTGCTTCATAATTTGCAGGCCAGGTCTTTCCACACTATCCTCTGTCATCCCCACTCCATGGGGAAGAATACTAAAGGGAAGGTGTGTGACTGCAATGCTTTCCCTCCTGGGCTATGTTGAAGAACTGTCTGTTTTGGGGATCCAGAGGACCAGAGTTTGATTTCCAGATCCTCTGTGTTTAATTCTGGGATCTTGGGCAAGTCACTTAACCTCTCGTTTTCCTCACTCCAAAATGGACTCAGTCATAACTGACATTTATTGAGCACTGACATATACCAAACCAATGTCCTAGGTCATTAAATCCTCCAACAAGCTTGAAAGACTATAACACATTAAGGGTAAGAACAAATAATTGGCACCTAGGTACTAAGATTGTAGAGTCTGTGCTTCTTATTCTACCCCATACTGTCTCTCAAGATGGTTGTGAGAATTAAAAGAGACATTACATGAGGTAGGGACTTTATAGGTAATATTTTCCACAGGCAAAGGATTATAAGCAGTCCTAGGATTTAGCTTTATGACCCATGTAAGTTTTTCTTTATAGGTATGATTAAGTCTTAGATTAATCCTTAGTTTCATTTAATAATGTTTTCCCCATAGAAACAGACGTTTTTGGAAATCAAAGCATAACAATTCTTTATCTAAACAAAGAATACAAATAGTTTTGTAATTTTTTTTTTGAAAATGAGGCATCTTTACATTGACTTTCAGTAGTTATCAACTGCTCATTTTTCATCTAGAATTAGGTTGGAATGCAGCCTTCTTCAATCAGACTCTTCTCTCAGCATCAGAAACGTCCTGATGTCCTCATTCCTTTCTCTTCCCTTTTCTGCACCTCTACCCTATGCCACCCTCAGAGGACCCAGACTGATTACATCTGTAACTGGAGAAAGCTGTCCATAACACTGAAGTGTTGGAGACAGATGATGTTCCCTTGGGTTACGAGAACAGGATCTCAATTTTTCAGAGAAGGGGAGGAGTCTTTGCATTTCCTCCAAGCATTTGGGGTAGACCACCAACCCACCTTTTATCTTTAGGTGCCTCCGCTAGTTTGCACATTCTGGTCTCTCTCCTCCTGTCTCCCTACGGAAAATAACAGAGCCGCACAGATTTTTCTTTCCTCATTTCTGCAGAACACAAGCATAAAGCCAAAGTTCTGAGTTTTATTGGTAAAGTTGTAAGAAGAGAGGGCAGGCATGCCAAATAATGGGAAAGTTTAAAGACACATGAAATCTTAAGTTCAGAACAAGCACCTCCTGAAACATACAGGGGGCTTTGCTGGTCTCTTCTTGGCTTCTCCTCTAATTCACTTCTTTCTTCTAACCTTGGGACATACCAACCTTGAGCTACCTCTCATTTTGTTTCCGGCACTTTCCCAAGTCCTCCAAATTCAGTAGAGGGCGATCAAGGCACACACAGATGAGAAAAGGAGTATTGAAGGACTCTTATGACCCCTAAGGAGCGGCACCGGTCTCTGTGGCTCTTGTTTGTCACTGTCCCTCTCCTTCTCCTATCTGTCTGCCAGTCTCATTCTCAATTCTGACTTTACTTATAAAATTATAATAGAACCTGATATTTGATAATGATGCATCAGATCAAAAGAGAGGGAAATGTTAATTTAATTAAAGGAGCTTAAATAGTTGGTCTTCAAATGGGCGAAAAAATCATTGAATATCTGGGATCACAGCTTACATCAAGACAAAACCAGAGATGGATTAGAGAAGGAAACTTTCAATATATCAAATGATAGGAAAAATAGAAGAAAATCAAATATTTACCCAATCCCAACCTTGATAAGGACTATTTAACACCTGGAAACAAAGAAAACTATCTATAGAATTATCTATGTAAAAACGAAACCTTCTATATAAATAGAAATTAGGATAAACAGAAGGATAATCTAATACCGGAGAAAACAGTCCCAGCATGTATGGCAAAGTGTTGATACAAAGAGCTCACACATGTTGATCTGTAAACATTATATTCATGATAAATTGAGTAACAAAGCTATCTGAATAAGGAAATTAAATTAGGAAGTAGACCAGGCATTGTGGTGTATGCTGGTAAATCCCAGCAGATCTGGAGGTGGGGAGTAGGCAGGAGGATCACAGGTTCAAGCCAGCTTCAACAACTTAGTGAGGCACTAAGCAACTTAGAGAGACTTTGTCTCAAAATGAAAAATAAAGAGGACTGGGGGTGTCGCTCCATGGTGAAGCCCCCCTGGGTTCAATCCTGGATACAAAAAAAAAAAAAATAGGAAATAGGACTTTAATAAAATGTACAAGTCATTAATGACTCAAGGATGCAAAATATAGCAGTGAGATGCCATTTCTTTTGCTCACTAAACTAACAACAAGAAAAAAGTGTTTTTCATGATAATATTCAAAGCTGGTCCTTTTATATACATGCTAACATGCTACTGGACAGCAGAGTGACATCCTCAAGTATGGGAATGTATATCAAGATACTTGAAAAAATGTTCATTATTCTTGGTCCAGGAACTTCTAGAAATATGTTATATTGGAATAATAATTGGAGGATAAGTCATATACCTATGGGTGCTTAAAATATCATTTAAAAATGATATGTAATATTATTTATTACAGAATATAAAATGACATTTTAAAGGAATTTAAACTGAAAGTTCCCCAAAATAGAACATTCAAGTATATTTTTGTCAAGTCCCCATTGATGGATTAGCATTCAGAAAGTGTGGTTATAAAAACTATAAAATGATAAAACAAATATAGAAGAGTAAATTTCTGTGTAAAGTATAACTTCTACTATTTAAAAATAAACAGGGAGGGGCTGGGGATATAGCTCAGTTGGTAGAGTGTTTCCCTTGCATGCACAGGGCCTTGGGTTCAATCCCTAGCACCACACACACACAAATAAAATAAAATAAAATAATAAAAATAAACAGAAATTCTTGGTATTAGAAATTAATTTCTTTTCTGCAATTTCTAAAAAGCTTATGCAACACATATACACATGCATATATGTGTACTCACAATATAAATATATATATAAGCACACATACATACATATATATACAGATGAAAAATGAGTTGGTTGTGCCACATGAAGAGGGCAGCATAGTGCCCCAGGTAAAAGGGTGTAGAAGTGATATTCCAGATACCATGCAAATCTGATGTAAGATTGCCAATCAGGGTCTTTCCTACATTCTTCACAGAGAAGCAGTTTATTCTAAAAACAAATCTTATTCTGAAGCTTCATGTAGTATAGGAGAGACCAGCAAACTCATGAAAAACAGTGAGTCTTTGGAGTAAAACAAGGACATGGAGTACATTTCATTTAGGATCAGGTTTTTGTAACTCACCACCTTATCTCACAGAGGATTTTCGTGATGCCTCTAATCCAGGATCCTAGAAACTATTTCCTACCCAGCCATTCTTTCTTCTAACTCCTTGTTTAGAGAAAAATGGAGAGACAAAGACCCCGGCCACCAGATGTGGCATCTAAGATCATCCAATGATGATCTCCCAGACTCTAGGAGGGGTCCAAAGTCCATAAGGAGCCTGAATAGGGCCCTCTTCTGGGAGGGGGCTATGGAGGGTTGATTCTGGGAACCGGATGCCCTTGGACACCTATCCCACTTGAGCTCTCTGCTAGGGCTCCCAGAATACACATTTTAATACACTCCACCATCCCTCCCTTCTTTTCTCTTCTTTCTTTTTCTCTTTCTTTCTCTTCCCCTCTCTAATTCTCTCTTTTTCTTTCTTTTGTTATAAAAATATTTATTTGGTTTCTGCTCTGTGTTTGCAAAATATTAGACTTGCCGGATGGTGTCTGTTTAATGGAAAAACAGGTGAGCAAAATAGGAATTATAGTAGAGTGCAAAAAGGGTAATAATAGAGGTAAGACAGGAAATTGGGGGAACAGAGGAGGAATAACCAACCCAGATGGGAGAGGGAGGACAGGAGGACTTCCTGAAGAAAGTGACATACAAACTGTGTCCTGAAGGCTGAGTAGGGTTTGGGAAGTGAGGAGGGATAGGTATGTGGCCCAGGCAAAGGATCAGTGGATGTCCTCATAGGACAACACATCTCTGGTTGTCTGATTAGTTCAAGGTGAGGCTCTGTGTATACATGTACCAAATGGCCAAATATATAACCCAGGAGAGGGGAAGAGGAAGAAAGAGAAGTGTGGGGAGAAAGAAGGAGGAATAGTCACAGAAATTGAGAGAAAAGGAGGGAGAAAAGAAGAAGAAGAAGGGAGACAAGGAGAGAGAAATTGGTTGAGTTGAGTAGACAGATCTGAGTCATCATTCTTGGAAAACTCAAGAGTGGTGATTGGCCAGCTGCCTCTTGGAGCATTCCTTGTACCTGGTCCTGTGCTCAGATATGGGGGATTTGAAGAGAGTCATCCCTGCCATCATGTATTCACACTCCTGCTGAGGAAAGGAAACTTTGTACAGGGAATAATGCTAAGTATTGCAAATTTGGGGGTAGAAAGAGATCAAGGTAAGTTAAAACAGTCAAGGAAGTCTTGACAGTTCTTGGAGTGGACCCTACTGAGGTGGTTTAACTGCTACACATTCCTGACTGGGGGTGCTATTGTGGGAACTGCCTCTCCCATGGCTGACAGTGTCCATGTTGATTTCAGGACTCAGGATGCTGTTGCTGCAAGCCCTTCTACTGCTATTAGGCATGCTTAGTCATGCCCAGGATGTTACTACTGAAGGGCCAGGAGCCTTGCTTCCCATGCCCAAGGGGGCCTGTGCAGGTTGGATGGCAGGCATCCCAGGGCATCCTGGTCATAATGGAACCCCAGGCCGTGATGGAAGAGATGGCACCCCTGGTGAGAAGGGTGAGAAGGGAGACGCAGGTAAGAACAAGGTTTTTTGTTTCCTTCATCATTCCTGGGTAGAGGAGGGTCTCCAGGGCTCCATGAGAGCACTAGTTATTACTTAAGGCCTAGACACAGGAAAGATGCAGCACTTTTTTCTTATGTGACCATTAAGCAGCCTGGAATGGATTTTGAGTTGAATGTCCAGGGGAGAGACAAGGTGTTACCTTTAAACCCAAATGACTCCGATCCACCTGCATCTCCTTCCTTGTCCCTTTTCCCATCCTCTTATTCCCCAAATGTTCACTTTTCCTATTCTTTTCTCTTTCATTCCTGTTTCTTCCAGCAGCATTCAACCACTCTTAACTGCATACTCTCCAATGTTCTCCACAAGTTTCGGAGAACTCTTAGTTTTGTTAAGAGGATAACTCTAACGTACAAGACTCTGTTACGGGTTACTACAAGAAAGCCAAACTGAATGTGAACAAGTGTCCAAAGTGTGGAACACAGAGAAAATATGCTCAATGAAGATCTGGATTAATATGAAATTTCTTTGAGAAGGCAGGGTTTGAGTCAGACCTTGAAAGATGTGTAGGCAGAATAGAGGAGAGAGGGCATCATGGACAGAGCAGATAGAGGGCAAAACTGTAGTTGGTTGAGCCAGTATACTAAAGGTTAAAAGGTAGAGAGTCTATGATGGAGACTTATAGGAGATAAGGTTGGAGATTTATTTGTGAGAACCCGTGGGGCTCTGGGGTATGTATAAAGAGGAGGTGACATTTCTCCTTGTTCTGTCAGGCAAGCTGTGGGTGGAGGTCCCAGGGACAATGGTTTTAGCTGGACAAAACCTAGACAAGAGCTCCATTTCCTGTGGTCACTGAAATTGTCTCATTCTCTAGGTCTTGTTGGTCCTAAGGGTGACACTGGTGAAACTGGAGTGACTGGGGCTGAAGGTCCCCGAGGCTTTCCAGGAATCCCAGGCAGGAAAGGAGAACCTGGAGAAGGTGCTTATGTATACCGATCAGCATTCAGTGTGGGACTGGAAACCAAGGACACCATCCCCAATGTTCCCATTCGTTTTACCAAGATCTTCTACAATCAGCAAAACCACTATGATGGCACCACTGGCAAATTCCACTGCAACATTCCTGGGCTGTACTACTTCTCCTACCATATCACAGTCTACATGAAGGATGTGAAGGTCAGCCTCTTCAAGAAGGACAAAGCTACGCTCTTCACCTATGACCAGTACCAGGACAAGAATGTGGACCAGGCCTCTGGCTCTGTGCTCCTCCATCTGGAGGTGGGCGATCAAGTCTGGCTTCAGGTGTATGGGGATGGAGACCATAATGGAGTCTATGCTGACAATGTTAATGACTCTACCTTCACAGGCTTTCTTCTCTACCATGACACCAACTGATCACTACTCACTCTGAGCCTCCACCAGACCCAACAGTCAAAAAGTCAATTAAAGAACCGTCAACATCTTTCAGCATAGCAAAGAGATTGATTTTATTGTTCAGTATGAGAATTTTAAACATTATTGGTCCATTTACTCATTAGTTAATTAATTAGGATAGGATTTGGTTATGTGGAGAGAATGAGGTGGAATTAATTTTCACAAAAGTCATGTACTGTGTTTCTAGTCTTGAAGATGATATGATTCCTGGCCTCCAGGATCTCTTATGTAGTAGTAATAATAGAATAATAATAACAAGTACTGAGGGAGTATCACCCTGTAATGACTGCCAGGAAGTAGGTGACAATGCTATTTTGTGCCCACTGTGTCTCCTGACATTCATGCCAATCCTATAAAGTATACAGGAAAGATACTAATCTCCTCTTTTTACAGTTGGGGTCCTGAGGTTGAGAATTAAGTGGCAGAGTTAAAAATCAAACCCAGAGCCTTGGACTTTTCTTACTAGACTGTTTTCCCTTGTAGAAGAACATGGCCTCTTTGGAGTGGTGGTATGGGTCTGTTTCCCACCTCACCTAAGGATCTCTGAATTCCTCTTCATCAGGTCAAATCTACTCCCAGCAGAGCTCCCTCAGAGAAGGTGGTTGGTTCTATGGTAGGTCCCATCCCAGCGGGACCACGCAATGGCTTCTGAACTACTCTGTACTTGCTCTTCTCTGTCTCTCCTCATGCTCTTCTTTCCACCTAAGAAAACTGCTTCCATCTCCAAATGTTGAATTCTTCCCTGTTCCTCAAGTCCACCTGGATAGGAGCTTCTCTAATGTGACCTCTGTTTCTTGCAAACTTTCTTTGCACACAGTGTCCCTCTGTTTTACCATCAATGAGTATCCTG
The DNA here is from genome assembly GCF_001458135.2 of Marmota marmota marmota. Classification (NCBI taxonomy): domain Eukaryota; kingdom Metazoa; phylum Chordata; class Mammalia; order Rodentia; family Sciuridae; genus Marmota; species Marmota marmota. Next base: position 3,227,182 of record NW_025999969.1, read on the forward strand.
GATGTGGGAGACATCCTCACTCAAACTAGGGGCAACTGCCTGGTAAGGGCTTCCTTCACCCATGAATCCCTTGAAGGTCCTTGATAAATGCCTGATGAAGACTGATCTCTTGAATCTCATATGTACCCAGAATTAATTCCACCTCATTCTCTTCATATAACCAAAGCTTCATCTGTAGAAATATCTTTAATTTAGGAATTACCTGGTTTTAAGCACCAAATCCTTACTCAAATAGATAGCTTAAATCTTTTCCATCAGAGAAGGGGTGATTATGCTTTACAGAACTTAAAGAATTCTCCTTTAAAAAGATAACTTGAGCCTGAAATGAAAAATGCAGGGAGGAATTAGGAAACCATTCTTTCTATGGATACTGTCAAGACTGGGGATGACTTGGGCCTCCTGAATTTATTCTTTTTATTTTTTATTTTATTTTTTAAGAAGTACAGGTGGTTGATGGTGGTTTTAGGAAAAGTAACTATAGCGTGTGTATTAATATAGGAATGGAAAACCCATTTTTGCCTACAGTTTTAAGTTCTGGATGATTCCCTTTTATATGTATGTTGTTTTTCATTAAGTGGTTATTATGAAAAAATAAGACAAAAAAATAAGACAAGGCTTTGTCTTTTAAAGTACTTGCATATCATTATTTTCTATAAATAAAATTGTTATCTAACATTAAAAGTAAAAGCACTTGCTGCATGTGAAGTGTGTTTTTATTTCTGGAGGAAGGAATGTGGTTTAAAAAGGGATGAACTTTGGGTTAGTTAGGACACAATATTGTGAATAACAGAAAACCCAAACCCAAACTAACACAAGGAAAATTTAAAAAAAAAAAAGTTTTTCTTTTTTGGATAGAAAATACCAGAGCTATCCTGTTTTAGATAAGGAAGCAATTGTCCCTTTTTTATTTGTTCTTTCTCTGTACCTTCTATAGTGAGGCTTCACTCTCAGGAGCTGCAGAATATAGTTTGAGGCTCTGCCTCATATGTCAAGAAGGAATTAGCAGGGTTGGGGATGTAGACCAGTAGTAGTGTGCTTGACTAGCATGCTCAAGGCCTTGGGTTTAATCCCCAGTACTGCTAAAAATGCACAACCAAACCCCAAAACCATAACCTGCCCAGTTCTTGTAGCTTCACATCACACCATTCAGCCAAATGAATAGTGTCATTTCTGGTGGTTCCCAAAGAGAAGAGAGAACACTCTTTTCCAGAAGTCTCAGCAAGTATGTACTTGTATCTCATCAGCTTTGGCCAGGTTTGTGGGCCCATCTCTGACTAATCACCGGAGTCAGGAGCACTGACTACGCTCAATGACAAGTTTAATTATGGCTCAAGAAAGGGGTATTTAGACATATTTTCCCTAAAGCAAAATCTGGACACTATTACCACAAGTGGGAGAATGGATGATGAATATAAATCAATGCCTGTCCACACAAACTATTAATGTTATATTTGAATTTTCTTTGGCTTCTTAGAGAGATATTGCAGGCAAATTACTGTCAGTTTTCTCTAAAATTTCAACAAGTAGCTAATGTCTAGTCATGCTTATAGTCCCATATCTGGCTAGGGTGAGACTCTCACAGAACTAGACATGGTGCTATGCTCACACGAAGTTCTCTGGGGCACAGTCCTTTCCTTTAGGAAGCAGAAGCACAGAGAAGATCAATCTATAAAACACCTCCTGAGAGAAACTGTGACGGTGATTTTAGGATTGATGCTCTTCTGATGTTTTTAAGTATAATTGTGTATTTATCTATTTCTCTTCAGTTCTGACAGCCTTTGCTTGATGTTTCTAGGAGCTCTGTTGTTAGATACATACATATTTAGCCTTATGTCTTTTTGTGAATTTAGTCTTTTACCACTATATAAATCTTCATCTATGATAATTTTACCTGTTCTGAAGTCTATTTTGTCTAAAATCACCATAGGAATTCAATTCTCTTTTGATTAGTATTTGGATATCATAACTTTTCCCATCATGTTACTTTATTTATTTATTTTTAAATATTTATTTTTTAGTTTTAGGTGGACACAACATCTTTATTTAATTTATTTTTTATGTGGTGCTGAGGATCGAACCCAGTGCCTCACGCATGCCAGGCAAGCTTGCTACCACTTGAGCCACATCCCTAGTCCATGTTACTTTAAATATATTTGTATCATTAGATTCAAAATGTGTTTCTTTTAGATTGTGTATAATTGGGTCTTTTTAAAAAATTAAACATGAAAATCACTTTCTTTTAATTGGCATTTAGAAAATTTATGTTTTAATAAAATTGTGGTCATGGTTGGATTTAAGGGGATCATTTATTTGTTTTCTGTTTGGCACTTTTAATTATCCTTCTTAATCACTTTAGATTATTTGAATATTTCATAGTATTTAATCTTAATTAATTAATTAGCTTTTTGGCTATGATTCTGTGGTGCTTTTTAGTGGTTTCTCTAGAAATCGTAATGTACACTTTTTTTTTTACAGTATATGTAGAGTTAATATTTTACCACTTTGAGCAAACAATAGAAATCTTATAACCATATAGGTTCCTTTATTCTTTTTCCTTTATGTTGTACATGCTGTATATATTACAGCTATATGGTCACATATATTTTAAATAATTTAAAGGGAAAAACACTTAATTCAGATATTTTTATCTCTTTTGTTTTTTAGATGTAACTGAAAGTTCCACATTTCCCTCTGAGGTAGTTTCTCCTTAACCTGAAGAATTTTATTTAGCATTAGAGCAAGTCTGTTGGTGATGAATTCCCTCAGATTTCCTTCATTTGAGAATGCCCTTATTTTGCTTAAATACCTTAAGGATATTTTCTCTGGATATAGAATTCTTAGTTGACAATACTTCCCTTCCAGCACTTTAGTTTACTTTATTGTTTTCTTCCAATACTTTAAAGATATTATCTCACTATCTTTCATGGTTTTATGAGAAACCTGTGGTCATAGTTGCCCTTATATGTAATTTACCATTTTTTCTTCTTGCTGCTTTTAAGGCTTTCTTTACCTTCGGTTTCCAACAGTTTGATTATGCTGTGTTTACATGTTTTCTTTATTTTAACCTATTTTGGGTACATTGAACTTCTTGAGTCTGTAAATATATGTCTTTTAACAAATTTGAAACACTTTCTGCCATTGTTTTTTCAAATATATTTTCTGAGTCTTTCTGGAATTTCAATGACATGAATGTTAGATCAATAGCTCTCTAAGGTTTTTTTTTACTTTTTGCTAATATTTCCTTTTCAGTTCTTTTTATTACATAATTTCTATTAATATAGTTTTAAGTTTACAGAATTCCCTCTTATTGATACTCTGCTATTGAGTCATCTAGCGAATGGTTAATTTCAGATATTGTTATCTCCCAGTTTAAAAATTTTCATTTGGTTGCATGTGTATTTTGTATGTTCTTTTGAGAACACTAATACTTCCATTTATTTCAAGAATGCGCATCTTGGGGCTGGGATTGTGGCTCAGCAGTAGAGTGCTCACCTAGCACTGGCGGGGCCCAGGTTCAATTCTTAGCACCACAGAAAAATAAAGGCATTGTGTTGTGTCCATCTACACCTAAATAAGTAAATAAATAATTTTTTTTTAAAAAAAAGAATGTTCATCTTTACCTATGGCTATAATAGGTATTTTTAAAGACTATCTGGCTATAATAGGTATTCAAAAGACTAGTTCTAACTTGGGTCATATCAGGATTGGCATCCTTAACATTGGTAATAGGTTTCTTCTGCATTGAAGAATTTTGGATGGTATCCTGAATATTTTGAATATTGTGATGTAAGACTCTAGGTTCTCTTAAAATTTTCTAGTGAAAGTTGATTTATTTTATTATATTTTATTTTTGAGTATTTGAAAGCAGACAAGTGATTCAGGTTCAGACTTAAGTTATGTTTTGCCTTCCACAGGTGGGTATTCCAAAGTCAGTCCAGTTTTTGAGCCTCTGCTATGCTTTTGGGTCTATATGTCCCATGCACCTCTCAGAGTTTCATCTGAGACTTAAAATCTCAGCTTCATTGTGTCTGTTCCACATGTGTGCAATAGAGAATTGAGACTGGGACTTGTGAAGGTTCCTATGCAAAATTAGAAGATATCATTTTCCAACTTTCTCCTCTGGCATTTCCCTATAGTCTTCATTCCCCAGTGACCCTCCCTTTCCTGGTTCTTCCGGCCAGGAAACTGGGATTCTTTTAGAATTTTACTCCTTGTGACTAAGGGTCCTGCATGATTGTGCTGTTCTGTGTGACTGGGGATGTTTGAGGGGTAAAGCACTGAAAGTAAAAGATGTATTGGGAGTTTTAGATGAGATATAAATGCTCTTCCTATGACAATATTACCCATTGGCTAGGGCTGGCTTCAGGGCAGGCCTGGAAGAGAAGACTGAAGAAAACATGTTAGGAAAATCAGGAATTTCTTTTACTCTTTTTGTCACCCTGGAGTTACCTTTCCTGGTCTTCTAGTTGAGCAAGAGGTGATATCCCCTGGAGTTTTTCCTGACAGTGCCTACTATATAATTCCAGAACTTGGCCTGCCCTTCAGGTTAAATCCAGGAGATAAAGAAGACATAAACACTCCACAAAAAAACTCCCTTTGTCTATGGGTTATTATTCAAGTATTGACTTTAGTCCTGCATCTGTCCTGCTGTTATTACTTTTCAGTATTCTTAGGTATTTTTTTTTTCTTTTTCTCAACAATGTTAGTTATAATCAGTGGGAAAGATTGCAGTGGCTAACTTTAGCTTGACTAGTATTGGACATCCCACATCCCAGGATAGTCTTGAAGAAAGAAAAAGAAAAGGAATTGAAGGATGGCAGGCACCCCAGGAATCAAATAATTTACCTTGAACTTAATGGATGTCAAAGAAAATAAATCCAATCTTGAGATAGACCATTGTCAAAAATATGGAAGGTACCAAAAATTCTATGACCAAGGAAAATGGGGCCAAATAATGTCTTGACTATGATCCTGGCCTCTGTTTTTTTTTTTTTTTCCCCCCTGTGTCTGGTGATTGATGAGAATACATCAGACATTGTGCCAGATACATTGTGCCAGAAGTATTTACCTTCAAACTTAGAATTTTTCATGTAGTATTTCAGTTAGGAATGTTTGGAAATATCCAGATTTTAAAAGACAGTTTAAAAATAGTTTTTTTCCTTTCATGTATTTGGTTTCCACGAGGTATTTTACAGCATGTAAACATGATTTTGAACAAAATTCACTGTTTAAAAAGCACATTTCTTCAAAAATGAGTGAAGCAATAAAAATGGACAGAACTCTCCACTTTACTAGTTCTGTATTCTTCATAATATTGGCATAAATAAAATTCTTGGGCTGGAATCCAGGTTTAATCTGCAGTGCAGAGATACTGCTGTGATCATGTTAAGGGTCTGTCCATGGCTGTGATGTGGTGGACACCTTCTGGATGTTCTGCCACATTTTTCTTGGTGGTGGACCACTCACTCCCTGACCCTTTTAGTCAGATTAGTGCTCCAATCAGATCCCTGTCTCTAAAGACCATTGAATTAACCAGAGTAAGTACTTGGATTAAGCTGGGTTCTATGCTCATCCCCTCCCCAACTCATGTTGAAATTTAGTTACTATGATGCCAGGTGCTAAAGTGTTAATTAGGTAATGAAAGCTCCATCCTCATGAATAGACAAGTGCTGTTGTCCTGGGGTAGATTCACACTTTTTGCTCTCTCTTTGCCCTTCTGCCATGTGATGCCCTTCTGCTATGGGATAACATAATAAGAAGGTCTTTGCAAGATGCTGTTATCTTAATCTTGGAGTTCCCAGCCTCTGCAATGTGAGCCAATATATTTCTGTTCTTTTTAAACAACCCAGTCTGTGGTATTCTATTATAGTATCCCCAAACAGAAAAAGATACTGGTTCAACCAGATCCTTGCAGGGATATGAATTAGGATGGATGCAAATCATGCAGACTCAAGACCCACAGGTGGCTACTTTCTGCCCTGCTTTCTACAGGGAGGGGAAGCCTAGCTGCAGAGAAAGAAACAGGCTTCCAGAGAGACAGAACTGAGACAGAAAGAAAGAGATTTTGTCAGTCCTCTGGGTTGCTGGAAGCTTTCCACTGTTTAATTTAGTACTTCTTGGGATTTAGTTGTATTCCTACTCATGGTCCCAGGAAACACCAGTTACTAGGTTTTTACACAATTTCCTCTTTCAACTTAAGCTAGCTGGTGTTGATTTCTCTTATTTGTATCCAAAAATACATAAGGTCAGGAATTATTCTGTGACTGTGCCTAGGGACTAGCATGAGGTCCAGTTAGGGAGAACATTTAGTAATGGGGTAATAGATTTAAAGTAATCAAGCCCTTATAGGATCAAATCTAGAACTGAAGCTTCATGTGTATTTGTTTTATTAGCAATTAATCCCCCAGCTTAGAAATCCCTTATGGGGCGCAGAGACTTTCTATTTCATCTTTGAATTCTTTATAGAGATTCATTCATTCTACAATCATTTATTGACTATCTATTATGTACCAGACACAAAATAACTTGAAGAATAGCAACAGAAATAATAATAATAATAACAACCATTTTAAAGCACGTGCTTGAAGTACATTATTTTATTTAATAAAGTACATTATTTTATTTAATCCTTAAACAGCTCATAAATTAAATGTCATCAACTAAGCTGTTAGAAAAAAAAAAAAAGTTGGAGCTTAGTGAGGCTAATTAAGTGGCTCAAAGCCACAACTAGTAATTGTAGAATAAAGATCCACACTCAGGGTCGCCTGACTCTAAAGTTCATGCTGTAGAAACAATAATCCCCAATACCACTGGTGTTTTCCCCTACTGTTTTCAAGACATTTGGGGGATAGGCTGTTTACACAACCTGTTGCTGTAATGTTTGCAATCCTGTAAATACCAGGAGTGGAAAAACTTGCCTTTGTAAAGTGAGTCATTGAATTTGCTATATGACAGAAAGTCTGGTTGTTAAAAGGAAATATGATGAAATGTCTCACCCATCATTCATGTGAACTAGTTCAGAGTCCTGCACTGAGGTTCTTTGTAATATGATGCAAGGGGAAAAAAAAAAGATCTTGCAAAATAGTTTGTTTATACCTATCAAAATAGGTTGAGTCAAGGTTCAACCATTCTTTACTAAAAATGCTATGTAAATTAAAAATAGAATGCTACTTCCTTAACGTGATAAAGAATAACAAATTCTAAACAGTGTTGAATGTTATAATAAAATAGTGAAACATTAAATGCATTCCCATCAAACTTGGTATAAAACAAGAATACTTGGTTTCACCATTCTTAGTTAATAATGTTCTGGAGATCCTGTTATTTTATGCGCTTACCTTTGAGTTTCTTCTTGTTTTATTTTACATTATTATCACAGTCTTTCATCAAACAGGCACCAGGGGAAATTAAAAAAAAAATTTTTGTTTGGTTTATATATTTTTTCTATCCCATTTTATATTTTTCTGTTTTATTTTCAGTATTTGTTTACAAGTAATAGAAACCCAAGTCCAATCAGCTTGAGCAAAAATAGGAATTTATTGGTTAAGAAGCCAAAAATTACAGTGATGGAGCAAATTACAGTCTAGATAGAGGTGATTCAATGACATGGTCATGGGGCTACCTGTCCTCTCATTTCATCATATTCTTCTTCTTTTAATTGTTATCATTTTCCAGTTGCAGATGGTTATAAAAAAAAATCTCAATTTCTATCCATTATTCTTACCCCAGAGCTAGAAACTTTCAGTCTTCTGATGCCTCTGTATCAAATCCCACTGTAGTGTGAGCCTGGCCTTGTTTAATTCTTGTGCCCATCCTTGATCTAATATGCGCATACCCTGTGTCTGTTGAGTCAACCCCACCTGAATCACCTGTAAACACTGCTTGACAGAATCTGTGGAGAAAGAGGGGTAATTAGAAAAGTACAATTTTTACAACAATTTATTTATGTAAATTGAAAAAACAAACTTTCATGAGCAAATGACCACCTCACACATATCTTCCATTATCCCCTCCTCAGGACAGGAAAAAAAGAAAAAGACAGTTATTATTCAGATTTGGCTGGCAGTTGGGTGTCATTCCTTGCAGCTGAGCTCAAGAAACAAAATTAGATAATTAAACACCTTACCAAAAAAGCAATAATCTTATAACTGAAAGGACATAACTTATAACTGAAAGCAATAATCTTATAACAGTTATAATATATTAGAGGTGTTAAACTAGCGACATAGTAAAAAACCGGTAGAGGTAAAGCTTATGCAATGGGAGAAAAATATTAAGTCCTGAGTTATAAATAGAAAATTAAGTTTTGAGTTAAAATGCTGACCTATTCCTCATAAAGAAACAAACAAGCAAATTAAAAGAAGATAAAAACATGAGAGTGGGTTTCTGTATAGCAGCCCCATATTAGAGATTTAGAAAGATTTGTTGAGTTGTAAGTCTTTCCCAATAACAGTTCCTTGTTATGTTAGTACTTCCTATTTTTTTCTCATGGGTACAATGGCTAAAGCCTTCTTAGGTAAAGTCTCAAGGCTGGAGGCCAAGACTCAGGACCACCTTCCTCAACCTGATCATTCATGTTGTTTCATGAATCATCATGAAGCCCCCCATCGCTTTGTAATATTCTATTGTCTGGATATCGTACAATTTATTTCTGCAGCTACCAGTCGATGGATGGCCAAATCTAAGAATGCTGGGTCATATGGTTTGTAATTTTCAGCATCCACACATGTGGATTTTGTTATATTTATTCTTTTAAATTTTTTTTTGTAATTGTAGATGGACAGCATGCCTTTATTTTGTTTCATTTTTATGTGGTGCTAAGGATCAAACCAGTGCCTCACACATGCTAGGCAAGTGCTCTGCTGCTGAGCTACAGCCCCAGCCCCTTACATTTGTTCTTTTTCTTTCTTTTTGAATAATATTTTCTTTATTTATAAGTTAGAATCAAGAGACAAAGAAAGACAGTCCAGGGGACCAAATGGGGAGGTAACTGAACCCCCAGAGCCCCAAATGGAGTGGAAGGAAAAAGCAAAACAGAGTAGGAAAAAAAATTTGTTCTTAAATATTTCATGTTTTAAATGATACTATAATTGGCTTAAATACATTTCAATAGCTGGTTGTTTATTGTTAATACATGAGAAATATACTACTGATTTTTGTGTATTTGGCCTTGTATGCAGTGACCTTGCCAGGTCTTCACTTACTAATTCTAACTGCTTTTGTTACAGTCTCTTAGGGATTTTCTGTGTACGGGATAATAATCAGTTTTTCCTCTATAGTATATGCATTTTATTTACTATCCTTTTTCTTCCTTTATTGAACTAGTACAATGTTGAAAGGAAGTGGGAAGAGTGGACCTCCTTGTCTTATTCTTGATATTTGTAGGAAAGTATTCAATCTTTCACCACTGAGCTTAGTGTAGGATTTCTTTTTTTTATTGATTTTTAAAAAAATTAAATGACAACAGAATGCATTACAATTCTTATTATATGTATACAGCATGATTTTTCATAGTTAGCTGTAGGATTTCTAAAATCATTTTTTTTTCTTATAGATACCCTTTTTCAGGTTGAGGAAGTTCTCTTGGATTATTAGTTTGCTTTGAGTTGCTATTTTTGCAAAATCATGAATGAGTGTTACATTTTTGCAAATTTGTGGGGGGAGATCTATTAAGATGAACATGTAGTTTTCCTTCCTTTCTCTACAAATGTGGTAATTTGTCTTGTTTGATTTGCAAATGTAAAAAATGAGCTTTTTTTTTTTTTTTAAATAAACTTCACTCAATCTCATGCTGTGTGTTATCCTTTTTGTTTATTGCTGAATTTGATTTGCTAGTATTTTGTCAATGCATTCCATATAAATGTTTATGAGTGATATTGATGTCCATTTTTATTGTAGTAACTGCTTGGTTTTGGTATCAGGGTAATATTGCCTTTATGACATGGTTTGGGAAGCATTCATCATCTCTTTGTTTCTGGAACACTTTGTGTATTCTTACTACCTCTCCTTAAATGTTTTATGTACTTCTTCATCAAAGCAGTCTGGACCTGGAGCTTTCTTTGTTGAGAGAATTTTAACTATAAGTTCATTTTTTAAAAAGCTGATATAGGGATATTCAGGTGTTATATTTTATTTTTGAGTCACTTTCACTAGTTTATGTCCTTCAAGGATTTTCATGTACATTGAGATACTATTAGTATAATTTTCTCATATGTCTTTATTTTTTAAAAATTTGTAGTGAATCTGTAAAATCTATTATGTTTTTCCTTCCATCATTCCTAATACTGCTTAAATTATTCTCTTTGTGTTGATAGTCTAGCTACGTGTTTTTCTTTTTCTTTTTTAAAAAATATTTATTTTTTAGTTTTAGGTGAACACAATATCTTTATTTTGTTTCTATGTGGTGCTGAGAATCGAACCCAGTGCCTAATGCATGCTAGGCGAATGCACTACCACTTGAGCCACATCCCCAGCCCTAGCTACATGTTTTTCAATGTGATATTTCTTTTTAACAAAATCTTTTTGGTTTAATTAATTTTATGCATTGTTTGCCCATTTTCTGTTTTATTAATAATCTACTCTTATTTTTACTATTCTTCATTAATAATAAATTTGGATTTAGTTGCCCTTTTTGTTTTATCTTTTTTTAAGTAAAAGTGAAAATCAATTATTATTAGACCTTTATTACTTTCTATTAAAATAACTTGATATAAAATTTCCTCTAAGTATGACTTTGGTTATGTCTTACAAATTTGGATATGTTGGATTTTAATTTTAATTCAGTTTAAGTATTATAAAATTTATCCTATAGTTTTCTTTGATTCATGGTTTGTTTGTTTGTTTATTTAACTGTTTCTCTGACAAGTATTGCTTCAATTCTATCAGGTTTTGCTTCATGCATTTGAAACTTATTAGATACATATAATGATGTGTTAGAGGAAACTAATTCCCACTCACAAAAGCTGATTATGTACATCTTCTCTTAACTCTGAATTTGGAGATGTCATGTTGTAGTTTAAAATTGGCCGTGGTGGAAGTATTTATACAATGGAAATCAAAAAATACTTCAGAGCAGAGCTTTTTATTCCTAGTGAGCCAGCTGTTAAGCGTTTACTGTTAAGCACAATACAGACACATTTAAAATGGTTGTCTCATGGATAAATTTATCTCTGTGTCATTATAAAATGTCTCTTTATCCATTTTAAAAATTCTAGCTATGAAGTCTCAATTTTGTTATATTAACATAGCCATTTTTTTCTTATTATGTTGTGTTTTGCATTCTTTATTGCTTTTTCATACTTTTACTTTTTATGTTTCCATGTCTATACATTTAAGAGCTTCTTATATGTTGTTGATTCTCGAATATTTATCCAAAAGGATTATTTATCCTTTGAAGTATTTGGATCATTTATAGGTCGTGGAATTATCAATATAGCTAGGATTAAGTCTATTGTCCTATTTTTTTTCCTTGTCCCATATATTCTTTGTTTCCCACTTTCTCGTTCCTTGTCTTCTTGTGGATAAAATGAATGTATTTTTGGATTCCCTTATATCTCTACCATTGGCTTATTAGCAAGATGACCTTGTTTTATTTTTCCTCATTGTTCTAGGATTTAAAAGTTGCTTTTTTAAGTTTACCACAACATTTAGAAAGAATATAGAGTCCATGACGTATGGACTTTATTAACTTAATTAACTTACCAATAGTGGGCTTCTAATTTCTACCTGTCTGTGCAGTTGCTATCACATATTTAATTTCTAAATGTGTTTTAAATGACACAATACACTGTTACTGTTTTTGCCTCAAATTAAACAAATGTCTTTTATATTTACCCACAATTTTATCATTTCCAGTGTCCTTTAGTCCTTCAAGTTTCCATAATTTCCTCTGGGGTCATTTTTCTTTTACTATTTCTAATGATGCAGTATTGCTGTCAATGAATTTTCTGTTTATCTAAAAGAGTACATTTAATTTTCCTTCATATTTTAAATGCACTTTCTCCAGGTATGAAATTTTAAGTTGGCAGTTCTTTTCTATTCTTTTTCTTTTCTCTTTAATTTTTTTTGGGTGGCAAACAATGTTTATTCAGGTTTAATATAGATTTTAAAATCTGGTCTCCTTCCAGTTGTTTCCTTCAAAATTTTGGCATGTGGGGGGCAGGGAGTCACTTCTTGGCAGCTTCTTCCAAATCTGCCTTTTTTTGAGCAGCCAGGAATGTGACTTGCTTCCTCTAGAAAGCTACTAGCACTTCAGCACTGAGGTCCTTCATCAAAGGCATGGGGGTGAACTATGGAGGACAGGGTTACATCCTGCAGGGCAAAGGATTGAGCTTTGATCTCTTATACATGCTTCCGGATCACCAGGCCGATCATATTTTTCCCTATCCACTACTTTCTTTTCAATCCCCAAAGCTACCTCCAAAAAGTAGGAAATAATGGTTGTCCAAATCTTGATACCAAATGTCCTGTCAGGCTTCATAAACATCTTTTAGGTAAAGGAATATCTTCTTTGATGTCCCTTGTGGTCTTTCTGAACTCTTTGCAGAACTGGTTAATACAAATGCCTTGTTGATCCAGAATGGGACCTAGTGGGGGCCCAGATGTGGCCTGCTCTGCCCACATGATGGACAGGATCAGGAAGCCAGCCTAAGACTTCTTGAGAGCCTGAGGAGTCCATCTTAGCTTTTGACAGGTGGCTTTGTTTTTCTTTTGATCCTTTAAAGATGTCATTGTCTTTGTAAAGTTTCTCATGAGAAGTCTGCCTGTTATTCACATCTTTCTTCTTCTGTCAATAAGACACTGTTTATTTCCAGATGCTTTTAAGATTGCATCTTTATGATGAGTTTAGGACAAATTGATTATGATGTGTCTTGCTGTGGTTTTCTTTGAATCTATCTTGTCTGTGGTTTATTAAGTTACTAGATCTATCTATAGGCATATATTTTTCATCAAATATGAAAAATTTTGGCCATTACTTTTTTGAATTCAATCTTTCTCCTCCTCTTTTGTTTTCCTATTTCTGGGACTCTGTCAGTCACCAATTCTCTGTAAACTTTTTCAGTTTTCCCTTGCCCTCCCCTGCCATTACTTTGAATAATTTCTGTCACTATGTCTTCATGGACACTGATCTTTTCTTCTGTAGTGTCTAATTTCCTGCTAATTTAATCTGGTGACGTTTTCATTTCGAAAATTGCATTTTTCACCTGTAGATGTTCATTTGGTTCTTTTTTACATTTTCCTCTCCTTCTCTAATTATATTTTCATTTTCCTTAATGTTATTGAAAATATGTAGGATATTTATAATAGTTGCTCTAATGTTGTTGTTGGCTAATTACATTGTTTCTGAAACTTCTTCATCTGTTTGTATATATTAAGTTTTATTCTGTTTATGAGTCATGTTTTCCATTCAGTCAAAAATTGATTGAAGCCAGGCATGGTGGCACCTGCTCATAACCCCAGCTACTTGAGAGGTTTAGGCAGGAGGATTGTAAGTTTGAGACTAGCCTGGGCAACATAGCCAGCACTTGCCTAAGAATAAACAAGAAAAAGATCTGCAGCAAGTAACTCAATGGCAGAAAGCTTTCTTACCATGAGCAAGGACCTAGCTTTAATCTCCAGCAACCAGCAACACGCATACACACACTCTCTAATGATGCAAATTGTAAATTTTAGATTGTTGAATGTTGGATTTTGTTGTATTTGTTGTATTTCTTTTGTTCCTGGTTAGTAATTTTTTTTTTTTTTTTTTTGTGGATTGGTCTTCTAGGGAGAGTCTAGAGTGACCTATACTATAAGGCTAATTTATCCTTAACATAAATTTTGGATCTTCTAGAATCTCGATTGTGCATTTAATAACCCTCTCCACTCTAATCAGTGAGGTTTGAACAATGCCTGGTGCTCTATGAGCTCTATGGATATGGGGCCTATAAACTTCAAGTAATTATTCTTTCTCTGAAAGTCATTTTTTTTGATTGATATATCTTACCATATACAGATTGGTATTTAGTCCAATTTTAAGAGGACTAAATTTTAAGAGACCCCTATTCAGATTTCTAGAATTCTTTCTCTGTATTGTTCTCCCTTTTCAGGAATTATGCCCTAAAAATTTATCCCTTACCCTTTCTGAACTCCAGTCCATCTCTTCAACGCAATTCAGGTTCTTGCTGTCTGTGCTGTGGTCCAGACATCGCCTCCAGGCAGAAACTTGGGCAAACTCTTAGCTAACATACTAATTATTCCCTTTTTTGGGGGGATTGCAATCCTGAGCTACCAATATCCAAAAGCTATTTTTCTTATTTTTTTTCCATTTTTCGTATATATTTTTTTCCATTTTTCTATTTGCTTACAATGGGAGTATCATTGCAGAGTTCATTACTCTTTCATGTAAAAAATGCAACCCTGGAGCTTTAATGGTTTGGGGAATGACAAGTCAATTATGGTTCCAGCTTATTAAGTTTTGGTTCCTTCTGTCTTCAGTTCTGCAGATACTCTAAAAGGTTGGTAGTACTATTATTGGACATTTGGTATTTTTCAGTTAATGAAGTATGAAGGCACTTTCTTATATGTACCATGCTGGTCGTTTATCAGTGGAATAAACATTTGACAATATTTGTGACTCTTTACAAGGATAATCCATTTTCATTGCCAACTAATGGAAAATGTAGAACAATTTACCGAAAAAAATAAAATTCAATCATGATTTGAGTTCCCAGAGACTATTACAGTAAATATTTTGACTTATTTCTACCAATTATTTCATTTATACATATAAACTGATAGCAATTTCTTAAGCTACATTATTAGGGGGCAGGGTAGGGTATCCCAAATCGCCCCCAAACCACAGTTCAACTAAAATTTTAAGAGTGTTTAAGAATAGAATTTGAGGGTAAAATAATTTAGCTTAGTACATCTTCAACATCTAAACAAACTAGGTTTAGGTCCTCAACAGTTTTGGATCTGTGGTGCACTTTTAATTCTAGACATCTCGGCAGGACTCAAAAAGGGCTTGAAAAACGGCAATCACTACTGCAATAATTAATAGTGTTCATGGTGTGTATAATAGCACCCTCAGCTAACATACTAATTATCTGCTTACCCTCCATGCTGATTCGCGGTTTGAGAACTCTGAGTTCCACAACTTTGTACTCATTTGTAATTGCCAACAAGTGAATCTTAGTGTGAGATGAATCTGTGTTTTGGAAGTGGCATTTTCCAAAATGTGCAATTTTTACAGCAGAAAAAAAGAGTTGTTTGAATGCAGGAAACATCTTAGAATAGGGAAGTTAGGTTCCTAATGGGATTACTCCTACAAGAGGACAGTTGTGCAGGGATGAGCACACTAGGAGTTTTTCTTTGGGTTTATTTATTTATTTATTTACTTTATGGGGATTGAATTCAGGGGCACTGGGCCACTGAGCCACATCCCCAGCCCTATTTTGTGTTTTATTTAGAGACAGGGTCTCACTGAGTTGCTTAGTGCCTCGCTATTGCTGAGGCTGGCTTTGACCTTGTGATCCTCCTGCTTCAGCCTCCGGAGCTGCTGAAATTACAGACAAGCACCACCCCTCCGGGCTTCCTTTGGATTTTGGCCAAAGACACCTTTAGAGCATTTCTTCAGGTTTCTCTCTTCCTTCAGTGTTTTAATTTCCTTAAATTTCGATGAGCCTTTTTAGTAGAGCCTTTTGCAGTGGTGGAGGGGATCAGAAAGGGACAGAACAGTCGATTAAGGTGAGGCTTGCTCTGTGCCAAACTCTAGTGTTTGTGGAAACAGTAAGCGATGGGGCTTGGATTCGGGAGTGACTGGCAGAGAAGAAGTGGCCTGTGGCAGGGCTGGGAGAGACTGTGGAGTCACTTCACTTATGGGCCATCTAGAATGATCTAAATCAGAGCTTTTTCCTCCCCCTTACTCTTCCTAAAGAAAACAGACCCTTTAAAAAGAATGGGAGGTATAGAAAACATAGTTTACAAAATATGTTTGTTAAGAACTTGGAAACATACCGAACATTCAGTATGTGCTCTGCCTTTTCAAATAACTAGAATGTTTCCGTGTCATAAAATCTAATTTGCAAGTGTGATTTTTACAAATGTCATTTTTTATGTCCATGAATAATGTTTCACCATATGGTCACCACAGTGATTTATTTGGATCCCATTTATACCTAGAAGTGAAATTTGTTGGCAGATGTATGTATAAATGGTGCAAAAATTCCTGGCTACTTTGGAGAGTGGTGTCAGGACTCAAAAAACTTGGAAATATTAACTCTGGGCTGGTTGGCTCAATATTAATCACAGCTGGAAAATGGAGACAGGGGAATGCCTCCCAGATTCACGGATGTGTTTGAATGATATTATTAACAGAGTAAATTTTATTAAATCCAGGCCTATAAAAGCTTGACTGTTTTCTATAATTTGAGCTTGTAGAAAACTTCCTTTCTATTCCACTTGTGCACACACACAGCTGTTGACTGGCTAAGGTCTGGGGAGGCAAAAAGTCTGAAGGGCCGAAGTAGCAGCTCCTTCTCAGATTCACACATTCCTTTTGGCTTATTGGAAGTGAGATATTATCTGATTCATAGTCTCGCCTACTTGGCAGACATACTGATTTTAGTCAATATGAGTACATTAAATCTGAGCGTTAAAGACAAAGACCTCACTGTCTTCCTTACTCATGACAAAATTAAAGCCATAAAAACAAAGCATGAATTCTGGTATTCAGATGAAGAGAACGTTTCACTTTGAGTCACTTTCCCACCCTGGAAAACTTTTTCTCAGAGAATAATTTCATGATGGATGATTCTACGAGGAACGATGCAACGCTGTAGCATTGCTATAAATGCTGTAATGTTTGCATGCCAAACTGCTTTCAGTGAGAGTGTTCTCTGGAAACTGGGAAGAGTGACACCGCCCAGGTATTAGCATGCCATGTCTCCAGTAATAAAGAAGAGTAGTTAGTAGAACTCAGGTGTAATAGAGACATAGGGCATTCCCAAGTGGTAGCCTGATCAAATATTAGATTAAAACGTAGTGTTTATGAATCAGCTTTCTGTAGAAAATCAGATATTATTTCACTTTCTGTGGCTGTGTCAAAATATGTGAGATAAACAAGTTAAAAGGAGGAAAGATTTATTTTGGCCCATGGTTTTAGAAGATTCCGTGATGGTCATTTGGCTCCATTGTTTTGGGCCTGTGTTGAAGCAGAATATCAGTGTGTGTGTGGCGAAGCAAAGTTGATCAATTCATGGTGGCCAGGAAGGAGAGAGGGAGAGAGGGAAGGAAGGGAGGAAAGAGAGAGAGAGGGAAAGAAAGAGGGAGAGCAAGCTCATTTTATAACAAAGCTTTTCCCTGAAAACCTATTACAGAAAGAACCTATTAATGAATTAATCCATTGATGAGTTTAGAGCCCTAATGATTCAATCACCTTCCAAAGGCCCCCACCTCTGAACTTTGCTACATTGAGGCCCAAGGACATGTGAACTTTCAGGGGACATTTCAGATCTAAACCATAATTGTGTCATTCCCCATATATAACAAAAGGAGCTACCATTATACCCACTCTTTTCCTACTCTAGTGCAGTCTAATAAAAATGTACATGTATTGAGGGAAATCTATTTAAAATATGTGGGGAACTTCAACCCTCACCATGAACGTGAGCATTGAGATATAAGTCTGTTGTCTCCTTTGCTATTCTCCATATCTTTCTTGGACATGAACTGCTCACAAAGCTGAGTATTAGCCACTGTGTAAAGATGGACATTTTTCATTCAATATAGCCACTGATGCCAGCCAGCCTCTTTGTATATACCCCCAAATTCTTAAAAAGAACGGGCAATGGTAATTTTAATTGCCTTAAGCATTGTGACAGAAGCTAATGGAAATCACTGGTATTTGCATGCCCCTCTATATATCTAAGTTTCCTTGTAGCTAGGGTGGCCCTGTGAGCAGGTCTGGCCAACAGAATGTGGGCAGAAGGATGGGTGTGCTTTCCAGGCTGAAGTCATTAAGCGTCCAAGGTACCTTCCCACTCAGTCTTCTCCTCCTCCATGAGACCAGAAACACATGTTGATGATGGATGATGGTAGAGTCACAGTATGAAAGAAATCTGTGTCTCTGAACTTTCCTTTGAAGGAGAACCTCCTTGGAGAGCTCCCCAGCCTATGTTAAATTATGACCAAGAAATAAACACTTATTTTGTTAGGTCTTACTTACTGTGTTGCTGGCATCTCTTACCCTTTAGAAGGAAACTTTCCACCTCCACTGTCACTCTTGAGTAAACTCAACATTCCATCCATGTGTCCTCACAAGTGGACACAGCAAGTTTTGATGCAGTCCTGGAAATGAATATTAATGATCAAAGAATACACCTGATATCAGACTTTTTTGTTTAAACTCAAAGCTTCAATATTCTCTTAAACTTAGTACAGGATTTATCCTGATACAAAGTGACCTTTATAATACTTTATATAGATTGGGAGTTGTAATCTCATAGTATTTTCTGATTCTTGGTTTATGCAATTGAGTTAAGTATATCCATTTCACTGTGCTGTGAAACATGTACTGTGACTTTCAGTGCCTCCTAAATACCTTTAGGAAAACTTATATTCTTCCTATGGCCAGAGATAACAACCATATATCTATGGCATAGATAACAACCAAATAGTCTTAAAATAAAAAAGAACGATATTATTTTCATCTATTCATTTATTTGTTCAACAAAAATGTACTGCATACCTATGTTAATCAAGAACTGTGTTGGGCACAGAATGGAACTGTGCCGTCCAATTTAGTAATGATTAGCCACATGTAGCTATTTAAATTTAAATTAATTTAATTAAAAAATAAAAATTTCAGTTCCTTACACTAATCACATTTCAAGTACTCAGCAGCTACATGTAGTTAGTTGCTACCTTATTGGACACATAGAACATCTACTGGTCAGCAGTTATCAAGGAGGAAACTGAACAGAGAAACTCATATTTTCTTTCTAACATAACAACTGTTTCCATAAAAATTTATAAAATATGATATAGGAGTAAGAGGAGGGGATGCTTTACATTTACCTCCCCCTTTTGGTACCAGGGATTGAACCTAGAGGGGGTTTAACCCCTGAGCCACATCCTCAGCCCTTTTTATATTTTATTTAGAGACAGGTTCTCACTGAGTTGCTTAGAGCTCACTAACTTGCTGAGGCTGGCTTGTGATTCTCCTGCCTCAGTCTCCCAAGCCACTGAGATTATAGGCATATGCCACCACGCCCAGCTAGCTTCCCCCTTCTTAAGTTGGGAAAATTTTGCATTGAAAATGACATTTGAAATAAGTCTTAAAAGTGAGAAGGAATTTGGTAAACTGAGGAGCAAGGGAGGACATTCCATGTACAGTGAAGTGTGCTTTCCAGTGTGCAAAGTCAAAAAACAAAACAAAACAAAACATAAATAGGTTAATAAGGCCAGGTGAGAAGTTCAGCGAGGCCGGAGCAAAAAACCTGTAAGAGAAGAGGCCAGAATGAAGTTGAGTTTGGCAAGTCACACAGAGAAGAGTTTGATAGTATACACAGTGTCTGGTTATCATTCTTCAGTGATAGCAAGCCAATAAAGATCTTTTAAGAAAATCATAATATAGTCAGAGTAACATGTTGATGTCCCTGCTGGCACTATTGATGTTCAAAGAGCAGTTTGGAGGGTATTTGCTATTGGTCCCAGCAAGTGAAAACAAAAGTGATGGTAACTGACTTGAAGAGGAAGGATTAAATTTTAGAGACATTTCTATATTAGAATTATAAATTTAGAATATAAAATTACAGGCCAAACTTCGCTACTTAATTCACTTGGAGTGTTGATGTGAGTCTGGTGAAAGGAGGATGAGTGTGTTAGGTGGGATGGGGGTCTCAGCCTCTACTCAGAGAATAAAGAGACAGAGAAAGGCACATCTTTGTTCTATGAGACTTAAGAATACATTCAGGAAAATACTCTGTGACCTTCCTAACATTTGGACAATTGAAGTTAAAGGAAGGTTGGTTCCTCCTAGGAAGTCCATTTTATTAAAGAGCCTATTTGGAGGTTACCTCTGTGTTGAAGGTATTGCTTTCAATGAATTTATTTGTCATCTTGGATTTACATTGTTCATATAATCTCCCTTGGATTTCCATACTGTACCCTGTATGTTGAGGGGTGTGGTTTGAATGGTTGGGGATGAGTAATTTAGAATTCATGCAACTTTGAACCTTATAAAACAATCCTCGAAGGCTGACAGATGCCTGTTGGTGAGGAGTTTTTAAGGACTTGATCACAACTGATAAAGGCTCAATCCCTCAATTCTGATGACATTTCTAATTCACATTTTAGTCTACTTAATTCTGTGTTCAGGTCAATTATGGTTTCTCAGGAAGGGGGAGGGAGTGTATATGGCAGAGTCAGTTGGCCAGATTAGCTAGACATACCACTTTCCTTTGTCAGCTTATCACTGAGTCTGGCTTCCTACTAAGTTGGGTAAACATCCTTTCCTTATCCCTGTTTTTCCTCCACGTCAGCACTTTCCTAATGAGTCTCTGTTTCAGAGCAAAATCTTCCAGAAATCAAACACAAAATAGAGCAGGAGAAATTAATAAGGCTGACCATGGTGAGAAATTTGGAGCCCTTAAATTTGGTTGAAGAAATTAGAGGAGGGTGTACATCCTGAGCCCTTTGTTTCAATTACCTTCCAAAAGGCTGTCTGTGGTGACAGGAGGCATTGTTGGGCCAAACGCTCTCCATGAATGTTACCACTATATAGAAAAATAACATTTAAGCCCCCTGTTCCAATAGGAGAAAGAACTAAGTTTAGAAATAAATGGTTCTCATGCAAGAATGTCAGGTAACTTTTAATTAGTTTACTGCTTATCTCCAAAATTAAAGGTTAAAAATGCTTCAAAGTGGATATGTTTCTGTTACCTTTTTAAAATTACTGTAAAAAATTTTCCTGACCCACTGATACCTCACTAGGGGAAGAGACTTTTGCTAGTGATCGTAAATTTGATGAGTGTCTTTGTCCATTTGTACTTCTAAAATGGAATACCTGATACTGGGTAATTTATAGAGAATAGAAATTTATTTCCTGCAGTTCTGGTATCTGAGAAGCTGAGATAAGGCATAAGCATCTGTCAAGGGTCTGGTCTTAGCATCCAAGATGGTGCCTCGAACACTGTGTTTTCCAGATGGAATGAATGCTGTGTCCTCACATGTAGGAAGTAGAAGGGAACAAATCCACTTCTGCAGTTCCTCTTCATAATGTCACTAATCAGTTCATGAATGTGGAAACTTCATGGCCTAAACATTGTTCATTAGGCCCTGTCTCCTGCTGTATTTTATGGTGCATTGGAATTAAATTTTCAACACATGAATTTTGGGGGACTCATTCAGTTCACAGCAATAGTTTACTTTTGATATGCAGAGTGTCTCTTTTTGTTGTTGTTTTAATTTTTTTTACATTGTTCATATAATAATTTGTCATAAACCAGTGTCTAGTAGGAAAACTGATCATAAATTTTCACTGTTAATGTAAAATGTTAAGGAGTAAGTTTATTAATCTTTTCTTAGAGCTACGTTATGTGAAAACCTGCAAAAATCTCAATTTGTCATGGAGTTTATAGGAACATTTCTTTCAACACCTTATACATGTAGAAATAAAATGAGTTTGGCAGTTTTTCTGAATATTAAACAAAATGAAAAATCTTCGTTAGTTTTGATGAACCCTCCCAAGTTATTTATTCCTCTATTTCATATAAATAGAAAGTGACTGAGATAATTATGCTGGATACGACAAGTCATGCTATACAGGTACTACACAAAACCTGGCTGGAGATAAGCAGTTGAAAAGCCATGTTGCAAGAATCTTCTGTGGACATTAAGAAATCTTTACTTTTGCCTCACTTCCTGCCCTCTGTTTTCTGAGCTACTATACCCTTGCTAGGAAATCCTAGAGATATTTCACTGTAAAGAGGACTGCCTGGTAACCTAGTAACAATGCAGTGTTGAAAAGCTCCTAGAGATTTTAGGTGGATTTACTCCTACTCATTAAATAATGTATCTGTTTAACACAATACATTGACTGTCTCCTCTGGATCAAATATTGGTTTGACTGTTGGAGATAAAAAGATAAGATTAAAAATGAGGTACATGGACAAAAAGACTCAGCAGCATTAAGAGGACAATTCTTTCCAATTTGATCTTTAGAGTCAGTGCTATCTCAATCAAATTCCAACAAACTTTTCTTGAAGTTGATAGGCAAAAGACTGAAAAGAAACCAAGTTTCTTTAAATGACAAATATGGTCAGAGAATTTGCCCTTCCAGATAAGATTTACTATAAAGCTGTAGTATAGACAATGTGGTTTAGTTCAGGTTATAGAAGGAATTAAATAGAACCAGATAGGATCCTATGAATGCATAAACTTATTTATAAAGAAGCTGCCCTCACATATCAGTGGGAAAATAATGGATAATTCAATGAATAATGCTGGGATAATTGACTATATAGATTTTAAAAATCATGAAACGGAATCCCTGCTTTGCGCCATTGTTATTGTTTGAATATGAGGTATCTCTCAAAAGCTCCTGTGTGAGCAGGAGGTGAAATGATTAGATTAGGAGAGCTGTAACCTAATCAGTCCATTGTAGTTTGAATGGACTGAATGGTAATTGTAGGCAGGTGGGGTGTGACTGGAGGAGGTGGGTCACTGGGGCCATGCCCTGGATGGTTTTATCTTCTCTGTGACCCCCTCCCTTCTCTCTTTCTCTGTTTCCCAGTCACTATGAGGTGAGCAGCTTTCCTCTACAGCTGCTTTTCCACCGTGGTGTTTGGCCTCATGCCAGGTCCAAAGTGATGGAGTCTGCTGATTGTGGACTGAGCCCCTGAAACTGTGAGCCAAAAGAAACTTCTACACCTCTTAGTAGCTCTTGTCGGGTGTTTTGGTCACAGTGATGGAAAGGTTTACTAACACAATCATACATACAAGGTTATTCATTGAAAGTTATAGACCTAAATATGAAAGAGAAAACTTTAAAATTTCAGAGGAAATTATGAGGATAATATTAATTCACTGGTAGCTGAAGAGACAACCGAAAGGTGGTGGAGACTGTAAGCATTGTGGCAGGGTTGGAGGAAGTAAGTCACTGGTGGCATACGTGGAAGTGTATTTCTTGTGCCTGGCTCATCCCCACCACCCCTTGCTTCCTGGATGCCGAGAGAAAGGAAGATTTCTTCTGCCACATCTACCTGCCGTGATGTCCTGCCTCACGTCAGACCCAGAACAACAGAGCCAGCCAACAACTGAAACCTCTGAAATGTAAGCCAAAGTAAATCTTTCCTCCTTTACATTGTTTTTCTTTGGTGTTTATCACAGTGGGGAAAGCTGACTTACAACCTAAAAACCACTGGATTGGTCAAAATTTACAAATCTATTAATATCAAAGGATTATGGAAGTGTTGTAAAGCTTCAAAAACTCTTATCCATTGCTGGTGGCAGTATAAGAAGATTCAACTACTTTGGAAATCAATTCAGCATTATTTGGTAAAACTGAGGAAATTTATAATCCTTTCTCCTATTTTTTTTTTCTTTTGGTACCAGGGATTTAATCCAGGAGCACTTAACCACTGAGCCACATCCCAGCCTGTTTTATATTTTTTATTTTGAGACAGGGTCTTGTTGAATTGCTTAGAGTCTTGCTAAGTTGTTGCAGCTGGCTTTGAACTTGTGCTCCTCCTGCCTCAGTCCTCACTGGGATTACAGGCATATGCTACCTTGACCAGCCCATTATCCTATTTCTTAAGAGGAACTCATGCAGAAAGATTTATAGGAGACATATGCAAAAACTTTTCATAGCAGTGTTATTTTGTAAGAGTAAAACTTGGTAACAATCCAAATATGCATTAAAAAAGAATAAATAAATGAAGTGTGGTAGAGACAAATAATAGAATACTATAAAACAGTGATATTGAGTAACCTAAAGCCCCAGTATCAGCCTCAGGAATCTCATAATCATTATACACATGCACATATTTTAGGAGAAAACAACAGGAATTTTGATTTAAGATGGGGTGAAATTAACACACATATTTACCTTTGTCCTTTCTCCAAATCCCACTAAAACAATAGTAAATTGTTTTTTTTAAAAGGACACAAACCCTTTGCACAAAAACGAATAGAAGTGTAGATAGGAATGATGAACTCTTTGAGGCATGGAGAATGATAATGACTTAGCAGGCTGAGAAAGTTAATTTTAAGCTGACAGCAAAGAAACTCTATATATGTTTTCTAAAACATGCAAAGTGTTCAGAAATTATTGGCACCAAGTATCTTTTGAAATAGATAAAGCAAAGATTGGTTAAAAAAAAAAGAGTTGATTTCAGTTCTACCCTGAACCACACAGGGGTGGCCATTCTATTCTGGCAGAAGATTGAGGAGAGCAGCAAAGGGCTCAGGTGTAGGGGTGGAGAAGCAGTAGTTACAGCACTAATTCAACATCGGACAGATGCTTTCGATGGTAGCTCAGGGAATCACCAAAGGGCACAGCCATAGAGGCCTACACAAGTCTCCTGGTAGATTGGTAGAAAAGAGAAACTAACATTCCAGAAATCTGAAGAGCAAAAGCAGGCAGAGTGGAAGTGGGAGAGAATGATTTGTAACTGTGAAGTAAGATTTCAGGGTTGAAGTTTTAAGTGATGATCAAGCTCTTGATTTCCCTTCAAGTAAGTCCAGTGAAAAACATTCCACAAGGACCAGACCTTGTGATTAGGAGTTGTGACCTTATTTCCCACCGGATGTCCCAAAAAAGACCAACAGAGAAACGCTATCAGAAAAGAATTTTTTTTTAAATGTTTATTTTTTAGTCTTCAGTGGACACACATCTTTGTTTGTATGTGGTGCTGAGGATCGAACCTGAGCCGCATGCATGCCAGGCGAGCGCGCTACCGCTTGAGCCACATCCCCAGCCCCAGAAAAGAATTTTTGAGGCTGCAATATGAGGCAAAATCTCAAGTGTTCTTGTTGTAATAGAAAGTAACGATGGAGTAAGTTGTAGTATGTGTGTAAGCTGAGGAGGCCCTGCTGCATCTGGTTTACCCTCTGAGGTCAGAGTCGGGGCTGCCATTGTTGGCAAGCCTGCCTGGCACGGGGTCTTGACTTTACCAATGTCTAGAGGACTTCT
Organism: Marmota marmota marmota; assembly: GCF_001458135.2. Classification (NCBI taxonomy): domain Eukaryota; kingdom Metazoa; phylum Chordata; class Mammalia; order Rodentia; family Sciuridae; genus Marmota; species Marmota marmota. The sequence goes on from NW_025999969.1 coordinate 3,252,356, forward strand.
ATAAACTAACAGGAGGATGATGAATTGAGAATGACAGGCCATATATCCTGAAAGACCTAGGTGGATGGTTTTCAAAATGGTTCTTGGACCAGCAACACTAGCATCATGGGAACATTTCAGAAATATAGAAAACTTGGGCCCCACCCCAGATCTGTTGGTGGAACCAGTAATTTGTGTCCCCCCCCCCACTTTTTTTTGTACCAAGAATTGAACCCAGAGGCACTTAGCCACTGAGCAACACCCCCAGCCTTTTTTATATTTTATGTAGAGACAGGGTCTCACTGAGTTGCTTAGGGCCTTGCTAAGTTGCTGAGGTTGGCTTTGAACTCACGATCCACTTGTCTCAGTCTCCCAAACTGCTGGGATTTAGGCGTGCACCACTGTGCCTGTCATAACATGTCTTAAAAAGCCCTGCAGATAATCAAAATGATGTTTGAGAACTACTGACCTACAAGTAATTTTTCAAATACTGAAGCATGCAAAATCAAATTGAATTATGCACAAACCCTACAAATAGAGCTGGCATTAATCTCTAGTTCTTGTTGCATAGAGGATTGATATAACTCTTTTGTTTAGTATTCTTCTTCCTGGTTTTGGGGGATGTTTCTGTTGATCCCATTCTGTGTCCCATAATATTTCTTCCCTAAATGGTCTTATTGGAATAGATATTAAAACCATTCAAGAGTCTTTATAACAATATAGAGTCTTTAAATATCTCAGTTGTGCTCTCCCAAGGCAAAAATCATGCAATAGTAATTTTTCTTTTATAACAGCTTGATTTAAATATAGTGTACATGCAATTCACCCCTTTACAGTGGCATCCCTAAATCCCAGTCACTTGGGAGACCGTGGCAGGTGGATCACAAGTTTGAGGCCAGCCTGCAAAATTTAGTGATACCATGTCTCAAAATGAAAAATAAAAAGGGTTGAGGATGTAAGTCAGTGGCAGAGCGACACTGGGTTCAATCCCTGAGACCACTAAGTAAATAAATAAGAATAAAAAATAAAATGGCAGCATGAACAATGGTTTTTCATATAATGATAAATTGTAAAACCATCATCACAATAAAATTTAGAGCATTTTCATTACCCTACAAGGAACTCTCCTACCCATCCTTAGTCACTCCTTGTTTCATTTTTTTTTAAGAGAGAGAGAGAGAGAGAGAGAGAGAGAGAGAGAATATTTATTTTTTAGTTTTCGGCAGACACAACATCATTGTTTGTATGTGGTGCTGAGGATCGAACCCGGGCCACACGCATGCCAGGCGAGCGCGCTACCGCTTGAGCCACATCCCCAGCCCCCTTGTTTCATTCTAAACCCTTATCCCTAGGCTACTACTGATTGTTTTTTGTTTTGTTTTGTTTCTATAAATTTGTCTAGTTTGGACATTTCATATAATGTTATACACAAGCATGTTTTGTGACTGACTTCTTTTGCTTGGTATAATGTTTTCAAGGTTCATCCAAATGGTAGCATGTCCCAGCGTTTAATTCCTATTAATTGCTCTAAATTTTATTAGAGTGATATATTACATTTTGTTTACTCCTTCATTGGTTCATCATTGTTTGTGTTGCTTTCACATTTTGGCTGTTAGAGATAATGCTGCTATGAACATTTGTGTACAAGTTTTGTGTACACTTTCATCCTCTTGAGTATACCTGGGGATGACAACTCTGGGTTTAACTTTTTGAATAACTACTCAACTGTTTCGCAAAGTGGTTACACCATTACTTTCCCAGCAGCTGTGTATGTGGGTTTTGATTTCACATCCTTAGCATCATTTCATATTGCCTGTATTTTAAATCCTAGGAAGTGTGAAGTAGTATTTCATCATTGTGGTTTTGGTTTGCAGTTTCTTGAGGGCTTATGTAGAGCATTTTTTTTTTTTTGTACCAGGGATTGAACTCAGGGGTACTTGACCAGTGAGCCACCTCCCCAGCCCTATTTTGTATTTTATTTAGATTCAGGGTCTCACTGAGTTGCTTAGCACCTCACTTTTGCTGAGTCTGACTTTGAACTTGTGATCCTCCTGCTTTAGCCTCCAGAGCTACTGGGATTACAGGCATGAGCTATGGTGCTCAGCTGGAGCATTGTTTTTGTGGTATTGACTATTTGTACATATTCTTTGCAGAAAGTGTCTATTTAGATTCTTTTGTTTGTTTTTTGTTTTATTTTTGTGGTTCTAGGAATAGAACTCAGAGCTCTGAGCATGCTACTCAAATACTCTACTACTGATCAATATCCCCAGGCTTGTCTTTTCATTTTCTTGATGGTGTCCTATTTTAGTTTTCTAGGGATGCTGTAACAAAATATGACAAATGGGTGGCTTAAACAATAGAAACACACTTTCTCACAGTTGCGGAGGCTAGAAGTCCATATTGTTCCATCAAGTTGAATGCCATGAGGGAGGGATCTGTTCCAGACCTGTCTCCTCAGTTTATAGATGCTTGTTTTCTTCCTGTGTCTTCCCTTTGCATTCCTTTTGTGCATATCTGTGTTCATATTGCCTCTTTTTATAAGTGCCGCAGTCTGGCTGGGCACAAATCACGAGCCACTGAAGCAGGAACAAACTTTATTTTTAAACTGCAGGAAAACACTTCACACAGCTCCCGGGGAATCCTCCCGACCGCCACGAGGCTTCTCCAGGAACCCCCAGCCGGAAATATCTCTCTCGGAAATCCCTCCTCCTGCACTTCCCCAACCAATGGGAACTCTCGGGGAATCCCCGGAAATCCCCACGAGAACTCCAAAATAGTGCGAGAACTCAAAAGTTGCGGCAGAGGCGGATAGTAATGCCTCGCCTGTCAATCAATACTGTTGGCAAAATGCCAGGGGCCATACAGACTCGGCCGTGGCTCTCAGCATCTCCCCCTTTTTGTTTAATTAAACAACAAGCAATGTGGCTTAGGGACCGTGCCTGTTAGGCAGTCCAATTCAACATATGGTCCTTACCCGTCATCGGATGAACTGACCTCTAGGCGTCAGCCTCCTGTCTTAGGTTGGTACCACTGCAATTGGATCATACCCGTCACTGACTACCGGTCCAGCATACAGCCATACTTGTGGATAGGCCTTTGCACCAGTGGGGGGGTGAGGTTCTTTGCCTCACCTCTGTTGGCCCCCAAATTT
>NW_025999969.1:3258247-3283023 GCF_001458135.2 Marmota marmota marmota
CGGTGTTAGTAGCAGCCTCCTGTTGTAGCTTTTTCCCTAATAGCTGTTTCTCCTCTAAGCTTTCTTCCTTTAAATTTTCTTCCTCTGTCTGACTAGCTTGAGAGACCTTCTCTTTTGCTTGATCTAAAATGTCTTTCTCCATGGTCTGAACCTCTAACAATTTACTTAACACTCTTTCAGTTTGTTTTTTACTATTTCATAATCTGTTATAAAGATAACGCAACCCAATAAGATAACACAAAACAAAACCGAAACAGAATGAAACAAAAACGGAACAAAAAATCGTTGTATCAATTTTCCTATTTTCTTGACATGTGCATTTGTGGTCTATTTCTATCTCTTCCTCAGGGGTGAACAACTTCAAACCTTGAGCCAACCATTTTTCCCAATCTGCCTGAGAAAATTCTAGGGATAGGCAGCTTGAAACAAACACAAAACAAATCAAAACAAGAACACATTGTTTTTTAAAATGGTCACCCATTCTCTCGCCTTCCCTTAGGGGCAAGCAATTTCACTTACCCCGAAGCTTCAGACGTTCCCCGCAAGGGCCACCAAATGCCGCAGTCTGGCTGGGCACAAATCACGAGCCACTGAAGCAGGAACAAACTTTATTTTTAAACTGCAGGAAAACACTTCACACAGCTCCCGGGGAATCCTCCCGACCGCCACGAGGCTTCTCCAGGAACCCCCAGCCGGAAATATCTCTCTCGGAAATCCCTCCTCCTGCACTTCCCCAACCAATGGGAACTCTCGGGGAATCCCCGGAAATCCCCACGAGAACTCCAAAATAGTGCGAGAACTCAAAAGTTGCGGCAGAGGCGGATAGTAATGCCTCGCCTGTCAATCAATACTGTTGGCAAAATGCCAGGGGCCATACAGACTCGGCCGTGGCTCTCAGCAATAAGGATATAAATCTTATTGGATTGGGACCTATCCTAAGGACCTCATTTAACTTACTTACCTCTGGAGAAACCCTGTTTTTAAATACAGTTACATTCTGAGGTATTAGGGTGTTGGGACTTCCACACAGGAATTCTGGAGGCACACAATTCAATGTACAACGTGTCTTTTGAAGCTCAGAAGTTTTTAATTTTGATGAGATCCAATCAATCCAGCTTTGCTTTTGTCACTTGTTCTTTTGTTGTCATATTTAAGAAATAATCACCTCATCAAAGTTATACAGATTTATCCCTGCATTTTCTCCTAAGAGTCTTGTAGTCTTGGCTCTTGTATTTGAACTTGGATCTAATTTGAATTAAAATTTGTGTGTGTTGTAAGATGAGTTCCGCTTCATTCTTTTGCATGTAGGTATATAGTTGTCTCAGAACCATTTATAGAATTGCCTAAGCACCTGTGCTGCCACTCAATTGACCATAAATGGGAAGATTTATTTCTAGACTCTCAATACTAATACATTTATCTCTTTATGTTTTTGTCAGTACCACGCTCTCTTGATTACTGTAACATTGCAATATGTTTTGAAATTGAACTTTGTTTTTCTTTATCAAGATTGCTTTGCTTCTTTGAGGTCCCTTTGCAATTCCATATGAATTTTAGGATCATCTTGTCAATTCTCCAAAGAAATTGTATCCTTGGCCTCTTTCTTTATTAGGGTTTGTGTATTTTTCTTATTCATTTTTGAATCATTCACATACTTGGGTACTTTTTATGGTTGATTCAATACTTTGCAAATACCTTTTACAGTGTATAGATTGGTTTTTACTTTTGATTTAAATTAATTTTTAAATTTAAAATTCCATATTTTTATTGGGCATTATAATTGTACACGATGGTGGCATTTGTTGTTACATATTTATACATGCACACAATATAACAATACAATTTGGCCAATATCATTCCCCAGTACTTCCCGTCTTCCTCCTTTTCTCCCTCCCCCGGTCCCTTTCCTCTACTCTGTTGATCTCCCTTTGATTTTCATGAGATTCTCCCCCTACCTTTCTTTTCCTTTTTTTTTTCTTTCTGGCTTCCACATAGAAGAGAAAACTTTCTGACTTTGGCTTATTTCATTTAATACATGTTCTCAAGTTCCATCCATTTCCTTGTGGATGACATAATTTTATTATCATACTTTAATAAAATCTTTTGCCAGATAATTGGGGACTACCTTTTACTCTCAAGGTATTGGTTCAAGGACTTTATGGGTAGAGTGAACTCATGCCCTTGATTCACAGGAGTGGTAGGCTTTTGTTACAAATGCTCAGGAAAGAGTTTCTTCTTTTCCCAGGACTTAGTTTAAGATAGATGAGTTGCTTTATTTTCTTCTAGGGAAAGAGTGGGAGGAGCATTGCTTTTAGTCCACTCTTATGTTCTTAATACCCATTTCCTCAGGGCACAAAGCCTTTTCTCTTTCCTCTGTGGCATCTCATAAGCTACATCCCTAGGTTACTGCAGCAAAGCCCCAGAGAAAGCTTAGCCTTATGATTTGTTGTTCTGGTTATCTTTCTTTTATTTTTGGTGTCTGGTCATTTTCTTTACATTTCTGTTAGTTCAGTTGTACATTTAAGAGAACATTTACTTTCTTTTTTATAAATTTTTAGGGGCTTTGTAATGGAAATTATTTTAGATTATCTAGTCTACCCTTTCTGGAAATGAGTGTCTCAGTGGTATTTCCTTACTTCTAGGTCACTAGTGCATATAGCTCCTGTAAAGTAGGAATTCCTGGAAGTGTGTTATCAGTCTCTGCACTGAGAGACAGTTTCTCCTGCCAAGAGAGGATATCTCTTTCATTTTGTGTTGCTTTGCACCTGGGCCTCTCTCTTTGGTTCTTCTGCTAAAGAGGGAATATGCTTCATAGTTAGCTCTATGAATCACTTCCAAATTCTTTCCTACCATGTTCAGGCTAGTGGCCTGTGACCCACTTTGTGTCCACTCCTCACCACTGATTGATGCCTCTTCACCCACCTCAGATTTTCTGGTTTGAGGACTGGGTCAACAATTGTAATGACTGAAACTGGAAGTTATAGGTGGGCATGGTGGTACATCCCTGTAAATCCCAGTGATTTGGGTGGCTGAATTAAGAAGACTTCAAGTTCTAGGCCAGCCTTGGCAATAAAGATTGGGTGCAGACAACTGAGAACTACCTGTTTAGCAGATGGGGGAACAGGAGGTGTCTACCTGGGAAACTACAGAGAAGATGGAGATAAGGAAGTAACATATGGAATACTTATTTATCCTATGATGTGGGCACTGCTATTATCACTGTGTGTCATTGTACACAGAAAGTCTAAACCACTTGCTCAGAATCACCCAGGGGGAAGTGACTGAGTTGTACTCCGAGACTGAGGCCTCACATCTTCAGTTGCTCACTTTCCTTGCATCCTCACTGATTCTAGTAAAACAGAATGCTATATGTATACCACTGTGGCAGCTTTGAAGCATGGTCACAAATTCTGTGACACTTCTTTCCTCAAAAGGTGGGATCTTGAATATGGTAGACCTGTAGTGTGGTAAACCAAGTAGTCACTTGAACCCATAGAGTAAGATGGAAGTGACACTCTGAGACTTCCAAAGCTAAGTCCTAAAAGGCCAGGCAGCTTCTGCCTGCTGCTCTTGGAACACTCACTTTTGGATTCCTGAGTCTCCGTGTAAGAAGTCTGAGTGCCCTGACACCACCATGCTGTCGAGGCAAGGCACAGGACTCTGGAAGACAATCTCAGCTGAGCCCTGCTGTCCAGCTGGGCCAGTAGATGAGTTAAGAAACTGTCCTACAGGTGGATTAGCAGGCTGGCCTTTCACAGCCCTCACACTTTCAATTCACTCCTGGACATTTGAGTCATCTTAGCTGAGGCCCCAGACACTGTGGAGTGGAGCAGACTATCTCTGCTGTGACTTTTTCTGAATTCATAACCCATAGGATCTATGAACATAATAAAAATTTTATGCCACTAAATTTTGGGGTGGTATGTTAAGCAGTGTTAGCTAACTGGAGAAACCATCAAGCTCATTGGGGTCATGATACAACCTGCTAACCAAGTGACATTTAAGGTTCCAAGGAAAGAATACATGCATATCCAATAGAGACCAGATCCAGTGGGGAGAGAGGAAGTGAAAGAGTGGAATAGGAGAAGGAAAGGGAAGGGAAAACAAGTTGTGGCAGAAACTACCTTTTGTTCCATGCAAGGTAGAATTTGTTCTTAGATTTGTTGGAGTGCTTGACAACTTTAGGGAGGAAGAGTGTATGTGGAACCTTGAGAATCAGAATTCCATAGCCTTTGGTAATTTGTCATTTGTCCTAAGAATTTCTTCTTGAGGTCTTTAGGTTTTTTAAAAAGCTTTTTTTATTGGTACATTATAATTATATATAATGGTGGATTCATTTGTTTCTAAGAGTACTTTTTAAAAAAATATGTTTTTAATATGAATGTCTACAAACTCTTCATAAGTACTTTGTCTCTTCCAGTTAGACACTGACATTGCCAGGTTCCTCTCTTGAATGGTTGCTGCCTCTATGTGTATTATTATTCACGTGTCTGAATGTGAATTCTAGCCCAATCTGAGTTGGCGGGGGGAGTCTACTGAGTAGAGGAAGACTGGAAAGAGACTGATAATTCAAACACATACAAGGTGATTTGGGGACAGGGTACTGAAGAATAGAGTCCAGGGAACTTGAAACTTTGCAGATGCAACTAGAGACAGAATTCAGGGTAAGATTTCTTCTTAGCAAATAGGTTGAAGCCTCTCTTCCCTACTTCTGTTCTCTTCAATATCTGCCTCCTCAGAGATCCCTCCTGCTGTGCTTGCTACATAATTACTGGTAATGACCTGGAGACACTTTTCTCACTGTGGTCCTGAACTGTTATTGAGGTAATAAACAGCTGAAATTTCCACCAATTTATGTCTCTGATTTCCAATGAAATCATTAAAAAAACATTGTCCTTAAGTAATACGTTCAGCAATTCACTTGTTTTTGTCTATTCATTACCAGAGCCTTAAATATTGTAAGGACTTCAGAAATTTACTTGCTCAGCTACCTCATTTTACAAATGAAGAAGTTGGGACTCAGATTGGAGGAGTGACTTAATTAAGTAAGATCTATAAGAGTCATTCTTGGTACCTCCCCAAAAGATCAACTACTGGTGACACTGAATAGACTTCACATCCGTAATGGCTAAACAAAACATTCAACAACTACTCCAATAGCAAGAATCTACAATACAATGCATCAGTCTCATGTGCATACTGCAGTTACTAAGTGGAAGAGCAGATATAGGAACTATTTCTAACGTGCACCATATCTGGAGAGCAGCCTTAAGTCTTTGGGGGCTCAGAATGAAATATCTAAGTTAATAAGAAGATTTCAGGTAGAGCTTTTTAGATCTCAACTTCATCAGAAAAAATTGCAGAGGAAAAGTAATCAATGATCTCAAAAACATCCTCATCTTTCTACACTGGCTGGGAGGTTCTGCCTAGTTTGCAAGGACAAATCTGAGTGATTTGGGATGAACAGCATGCGAGGAATAAATTTTTTAAATAGAAAATTGTGCCAGGATGGAGGGAAACAAGTAGGTTTTAGAGGCAATGACTAGAAGTTGCCTTTTCTCAGGAAGATTGGTTAGTCAAAAAACACATTGCTACAGAAAACATGTAATAACCTTGGTGTGCAAACATATACAAGGTTATTCATTATAACAATGTTTAACAGCCTAAATTCTCACAACAGAGTCATGAATTCCAGTACATCTAATGATGGAACATATAGACAGTAGTCAGGATAATGCAGTTCCATCTTCACTGGCATGAAAAAAAAATTAAGTATTTCTTTAGGGAGAAAGATATTGTTTGCATGAAATAGATACCACATGTGTACTTTAGTCCATTTTCTGGAGCTATAACAAAATTCTGGAAACTGATACCTTTTAAAGAAAAACAAAATCAATTTAGCTCATAGTTTTAGAGGCTGAAATTCCAATATTGGGTATCCTTAGCTGTATGTTCTCTGGTAAGGACCCCTTGCCTGTTTTACAACATGTCAGATGATCTCATGGCCAGAACATGTACAAGAGGGAGAGATCACATGGCAAGACAAGAAGCCAGAGAATGAGGAAAGGCCACACTGCTCTTTTTAGAGTAATCCACTCTCTTGGGAACTAAACTGGATCCCATGAGAACTACATTAATCCCTTGAAAGAGCACCCTCAATGACCTAATTACTTCCTACTAGGCCTCGCCTTTTTAAAGTCCACCACCTCTTAATATTACCACATTGGGGAACCAGCTTCGAACACATGGACCTTTAAAGAACATACTAAAACCATATGCAAACCTATCAATATGAATATATATATATATATATATATATATATATATATATATATATTCATAATATATATTATGTATGCTTAAGATATGTATTTAATATTATGCTTGTGGTATGTGTGTGTGTGTGTGTGTGTGTGTGCATGTGTGTATGCATTTGTTGTGTTGAAGGCGTGTGTTTAGGAAGACCTCTGAAAAAAATTTCCAACAAAATATTAACAGTGGTTACTTCTAGGAAGTCTAGCATTTTGTTTTCTTTTTCTAAGTTTTCATAGTATTCTCTATATTGCAACAATTTTCTACATAAGATATTCTGTGATCTCAACAAATGTACTTTAACATCATTTTGTTTTGTCTTTTTTTGTGTGTGTGAGAGCAGGTTTCTTGAAGAATCTGGAGGGGCACAGGGGTGGATTGTGTCTGTGGGTACTACAGCAAAACCCCAGCAGGTAGTTATCACTATTTACATACCTGCACAAGGAAGCTGAGGCTGTCCAACCACATTCTTTCCCACTTGCTATTAGATGTCCTATCAGACTACTTGATATTCCAAGCATGAAATATTCTCAATTTTATGCCCTTTTGCTTGTCAAGAATATTCCTACTATAGTAGCAATCTGTAGTCTTTCAAAAGAATAAACCAGCTCTCTGTATACTTCATCAATATTTTAAGTACCATCCCCAGTTTGAAACTTTTCTGGCTCCTCTGGGTAGATTTGAAATCACAAATATTTGTTTATGTATCTGCTAAATATTTTAGTCTGAAAGTGTTTCAGTGACAACTATGGTGATGTGACTTTAATTGTGGAGGATCCAGGGAAAGCATGCTGTGGTATGAAAGAATGGGGGATGCTCTGGTAGCAGGAAGACAAGATGTCAACAGCTGTGGAGTAATAAACAGTTGGGACCATATTAGCAAGTTATGCTGCCCCAAATGCTCACCATATCGATTCTCATGGTACATAAAGTTTTAAACAAGTGCAAAGTTGTTCAACCTTGTCTATAATAAAGACATTATTTTCATCTATAATGTTGGTAATAGTCAAAAAATTTCCCAGCACAATATATGCGTAATGTTATTGAGAGACATACATTCACTGATGGGAGGATAAATTTGTAGAACTATTTTGGATGGCAACTTGGAAGTAACTGAAAATTTTAAATCCACTTGTTTTTGTTTTTGTACTAGGAATTAAACCAGGGGAACTTAACCATGGAGACACAACTCTAGTCCTTTTTTTTTTTTTAATGTTTTATTAGAGACAGGGTCTTGCTGAGTTGCTTAAGGCCTCGCTAAGTTGCTGAGGCTGGCTTTGAACTTGCAATCCTCCTGCCTCAGCCTACCGATCTGATGGGACTACAGGTATATGCCACCATGCCTAGCCCTCCATTTGGTTTTTGGTGAAGCAGTCATACTATAAGAGTCATACTAAATAAATCATACTCATGAACATACATGTGTGTGAAAGCACATGTATGTAAGATTACTCATGGTGGCATTTTTTGAAATAGTGAAAAACTGAAAACAAAATATGCTAATCAAGAAAGGATTAAATAAATTTCAAATATCTGTGCAATGGAATAATCTGTAGTCTTTCAAAAAAAATAAACCAGCTCCCTGTATACTGATGTGGAATAATCTCTAAGATGTAGCTTTAAATAAAAAAAGTGAAGTACATAATAATATTTATAATCTATTAAAGTTGTGAATGAAAAGGGATATAAACTCTCTCTGTGTCTTTCTCTGTGTCTATGTATATGTATATTGCTTACATAAATGTAATTATTTGTTGCCAAGGCTGCCAAAGTACTTAGAAACAAAGTATTACAGGTTGCTTACCCCAACAAAAATTTGTCTCTCACAGTTGTGGAGGATAGAAGTTCAAGATCAAAGTGTTATCAGGGTTATTCTTCTGAAGCCTCTCTCCTTGCTTGTGGATGGCTGTCTTCACATGGTGTTCCCTCAATGTGCTGTGTCCTAATGTCCTCTTCTTATAAGGACACCAGAAATATTGAATTAGGGCTCACTCTAGTTATAACATTTAACACTAATCACTTTTTAAAGATCCTCTTTCAAAATGTACCTTGTTCACATACTGGGGATTGGGGCTTCAACATATGAATTCAGGAGGAGAAAAGGGACCACAATAAGCCCATGACAAGAAGGTAGACATTCACTCTGGTACAGTATGTGCCTCTGGGAGACTACACACCAGCTAGGATAGGGAGCGGGGTTGGGGGGGGGAGCTGTTGAGCCAATGAGGGTACAAAGGGGACACACACACTTTCCACCTGTTAGTATCTTTTGAAGTTTATATCCTAAACAGGCAACACATACTTAAAAAAAATGTAAAGTTAGGTAAAAACAAACAGAAAAATAGAATATTTCCTTTTTGTTCAGAATTTTGAACACTTCTCTTCATCCTTTGCTTTAGATTAACCTTGTAGGCATTAACATCAGCCTGAAAGGTCTGGATCCACATCTTGAGAGTTTTTCTGGGAAGAATTTGTCTTCTATAACCACTGGTAACAACCTGCTGAGACTAGTCCCCTGTATAACTACACAATCTATCCTGGAACAGATTCCTTTACACCAGCCATATAGAACGGTGGTGGAAATTCCTCTTAGGGATTTCCCCCTTGTTGTTCAGGGTGACTGGTCTGTGTTCCTGGGCCCTGTGCTCACTTACCCAACCACCCTGGGCTTCTGGGTTTCCTGAGAAATGGCAACTCACCAGACTCTGTCTGAGGCTTGCTCTGGTGCTGGGACTGCCCTCTCCCAGATGACCAGTGGCCTTCACTCCTGTAGGATTTTGCTCCATGTTACTTCTTCAAGGACACTCACCTTGGTGGTTGTAGTTTTTCAGCAAACCTACCCACCTCTCTCTATTCCACTTTACTCCTTCAGTCCTGATAGCATTCAAAGCCCTAGGTTTTTGTATTTTTCTATAGTACTTAACTTATTTTATAACATACTATACATTCTTCTAGTCTATCTCCTTTACTAGAATGTAAGCTTCCTGCAGTCAAAAATCTTTACCTATGTTGTTTACAGACGAATTCCAAGTACCTAAAAATGATGCCTGGCCTATAGTAGGCCCTTCATAAATACCAGTTGAATGACTGATGGAAAAATGAATGCCTGGTAACATGTGTGTTTCTTTTCTGCCGAAGGAAGAATCTATAGTCTCAGACTTCTTTGCCTTTTCTTTTCTGCCATCTCCCCTTGACAGTGAAACTCAAATCTCCATTTATTATGGTGACAATAACAATGGTGGCCATCTCACATCAAGTGTCAGGCCTCCTCCTAGACACCTGCTGCCTTGTTCATCCTCGTGACACCTCATGATCAAGGTACCAAGAATATGCTTATTTTCCAAATGAGGGATTGTAAATGGTAAGTAACTATGTCAGGGTTATCAACAATTATGCAAGAGCCCCAAGTTCTTTTTCATACAACTTTTATACAATTTATGACATTCTGTGATAAATTGAGATCAGAAACTGTCCTTCTAGAAGTGCCTTAGCCCCATCTTCATTCTCTGAGTCTCTAAATGCCTGCTTGTCCTCCTTCCCCAAACTAAAATCTGCTTTCCCATTTTTAGAGAAATGAAATGAGTGAGAATGGTGTTCATGTCAGATAAATTTCACATTAGAATCAGATTTGTACAGAAGTTTCATTCAACAACATTGATGGAGATCTTGCCAGGCACTTGGTGATGGGCGGGACTCTGGATTTTAAAGATCACCCCTAAGGATAGTCACAGATAATCATATAAATTATTCCTCAGTCCCCATTTCTACTTTAATTCAACTTTTCCTAGGCAAAGGCAGGCCTGGTCAGTGTTAGCTCCAAATGTGGTTGAACAATGAGATGACCAAGGCTCAAGATGCCCCTATTTTCTTGAAGGTTAGCAGTCTTCATTTTAGATGGTTCAGAGTTGGGGAGGGAGACAGATACAATCTAGCACAGCAGAAAAATCCCCAAAATGTCTTTTTAGCGGGGAAAGCATTATGCAATTTCTTTAGAAGTAAATTCACCTTCCTAATTATGGATGCCTGGGGCTACAATTACAGATAAATAGCATTTCCAAAGTTTAAATTTCTTCCTGCTTCCTTCTCTAAAGTTCTGATGGCAAACCTCCCAGGCTGTCCCATTCTGCCCATGGGTGGGTGAGGTGAGGGAGCACAGGGTGGGTGGATGTTGTGGCCTTGGAGATGCATCATCTAGATCTCCCTCCAAGGGAGGGCTTGCTGCTGCCTGCCGGACTTTAGTGGTAAGCTCTTTTAGACTCTGCCTCAACTATAGAGCGGCTTCTGGGGAGACCACACCCCTCCTGGGGCAGTCTGCACCCAGTGACTGAGTGAAATGGGATGTACAAATCCTGGACCCCTACCCTTGCTCTGAGACATGGATAGGCATGTCTTCCTGCCAGGCTCCATATAGGTTTTTGAGCTTTTTTCAGGCCTACATCATAGCTCATCATGTTCCTGGGCTTCTGCTTTCTTCCTCTTCCTTTCAGAAGTCTTGATCCTTAATAAACATATTGTATCTCCAAACTCCCTTTTAATATCTGGTTCTGAAAAAAAAAAAAAACTACTTGTGAGCATGAATCTGGGGATGGGAAGTAGGCCCAGCTACAGGTGCAGACTGCAGAAGGCCCCTCTGCCAAGTTTAGCTCACAGTCAGCTCTGGGTCTTTGTTTTAGGGAGAGGTGTTCTAATGGATGGGGGAAGCATTGCAGTGGTACAGAGGCACCAGCAGTGATCTGAGCTCCTGGTCAAAAGGCAAACATACATCTTCAGTATGCAAAGATGGTTCACTTACCCCTTGCATCTGGGGCAGCACCCTCCCCTTTCTCTTCTGAGGCATTCAGTTGTCCCCTAACTTTTCTTGCCTCCCCCAGAGTGATCCTTCTGAAACCCATATGTGATCATATCATTTCCTTGCAAAAAACCCTCCAAAGACTTCCCGTAAAACTCAGGGTCAGGTCAACCTACTTGAGATCTGTCTTTGGTTTGCTTCCCTAAGCTCATTTCCTACAGCTCCAGGGTTACCCAGCATCTCTCTGACTTCTCACTATGGCTACATAACAGGCCAAGGGGATTTTCCTGTTGCTCTGGACAACAAGGCCAACTGCTGAAAACATTAGTATTCTTGACTTCTTTTACTTATTTATTTATGTTTATTTGTTCTTTTTAGTTATATGACAGTAGAGGATATTTTGACATTTATGTTAACATGGAGTACATCCTCACTTATTTTAAAAAGAGCTGCCAGTGGGAGGGAAAGGGAGGAGGCAGGGGATTGGCAAGGATCGTGAAATGTGATGATCATCATTATCCAAAGTACATATATGAAGACATGAATTGGGTGTCAACCTACTTTAGGGTAGGTTGACCCACAGAGGCAGTCTGATTGGCTACACACAGTCTGATTGGCTACACAAACAGAGATATGAAAAATTGTGGTATATATGTGTAATAAGAATTGTAATGCAGGGCTGGGGATGTGGCTCAAGTGGTAGCATGCTCGCCTGGCATGCGCAGTGCACTGGGTTCGATCCTCAACACCACATAAGAATAAAATAAAGATATTGTGTCCACCTAAAACTAAAAAAAATAAATATTAAAAAAGAATTGTAATGCAAAAAAACCCACAAAGTACATGTATAAAGACATGAATTGGTGTGAACATACTTTATATACAAAGATATGAAAAATTGTGCTCTATATGTGTAATAAGAATTGTAATACATTCTGCTGTTGTGTATTTAAAAAAATAAAATCAATTTAAAAAAAAAGAGCTGCCAACTTGGGTTTGTCCACCTTCCTAGGGGTTATTGAGAGGTAGCAGAATCAGCTCTGCTGCCCCCAGAAACCACCACAAATGCCCCCCGACTCTTCCCCACTAGGTCTGGGGAGAAGGAAGGGAAGTAGAGAGATAGGGACTGTGAAGGTGAAGAGTGAAGTGTCCTGCCCATGTTGGTGAGGGTCAAGTGGCCATTCTTGCTTCACCTCCAATTCCCACCATTCAGAAATAAAATTATTTGTGAGCATGACTGTAGACATTACCAAGTTAATCTGTATGTTAGAATGATACATAATTAAACAAAAATTATAATATAGAATTATATTCTATTGTTTGTTAGTAAATGATAAGAAAAAACTGAAATCTTAGGGATTGCTGAATATCAAGTAAATATTTACTGACCATGAAGGATATTGGGATACTGGCCGGACCAGCAGGCTGCCTATTGACCTACAGAGGCAGTCTGATTGGCTACACACAGCTTATTTAAGGAAATAGAAACCAAATGCCTTGGCAGCTGGCAGGAGTATACACACTTCAATTTGCTGGGTTTCTGCCCACCCAGTGGTATCACATGCTCACTGAGAAATAGGAAAAAGTGGGGGGAGAAGGATGTGGGCTGTGGAGCCAAACTGTCTGGGTTTGAATCCTGACCCTATGACTTGCTAATATGGGGACTTTGGGTGAGATAGTTAAGGGCTCTGTGTTTCATTCCTTTTGTTATAAATTGGGGCTCGTAAGAAACTCTGCTGTTCAGGGTTATTGACAGGATTGGGTAAATTAATATATGTGAAGAAGTGAGAGCAATAAGCATATGATTAAATGCTTGTTATTTTTCCTAGTTGTCTGACTCCTATGCTAAAGATTAAGGGATAAAAAGAGTATTAAAAATGGTTAAGAGTTAGAGTTGCAGTAGTCCCCCATTCTCCACAAGGGACATGTACCAAGACCCCCAGTGGGAGTCTGAAACCTATATATACTACAGGAGTCTCCTCCTTATCCATCATCTCACTTTCTGTGGTTTCATCAACTTGTGTTCAACCACTTTCCGAAAACATTACAGGGAAAATTCCAGATATAAAACATTTATCGGTTTTAAATTGTATGTAGTTCTGGGTATTGTGAAGAAATCTTGTGCTGTCTGCTCCATCCTACTCAGGATGTGAATCACCCTTTTCCAGTGTATTCATGCTGTATATACTTCCCTCCCATTAGTCATCTTCGTAGCTGGTTATCAGATCAGCTGCTATGGTATCTCAGTACTTGCGTTCAAGTAACTTTTATTTTGCTCTTATTTGCTTAATAAGTGTGCTCCGGCACAAGCATAGTGATGTTGGCAATTCAGATGTGCCAAAGAGCAGCTGTGAAGTGCTTCCTTCAAGTGAAAAGGTGAAAGTACATAATGAGAGAGACCACATTCACATAGCATGTATTGCTGTATAAAGTTAGAGTTGTTCTGTTTTATTATCAGTTATTGTGTGACTGTCTTATTATACCTAATTTACAAATTAAACTTTATCATAATTATGTATCCATATATCCATATATAGGGTTTCACACTACTCATGGTTTCAGGCATCTGTCCACTGGGAGTCTTGGAGCCTATAACTTGTAGATATTATGCCTTAAAAGCGTTTCATTTTAGACACCTGTAACAGAGGCTATATTAGAAAATATAAGACCAACATTATTTCATTCTTTCTACCTCCTTCTCCTCCTCCTATCTTTTTTTTGGGGGGAGGGTTGGGTAAGCATTATTTCTTTGTAAATTTATAACATTTATAATCCATTCTGCATCATAACTCCCCTGTTATTTAAATTTGGTTTTATATTTAAGTAGATTTGATGCTTCCACTAGGATTTTTGTCCTAGCATTTCTATTATTTATTATTTATTTATTCTAATTTGTTATGTATGATAGCAGAATGCAATTCATTTCATATTACACATGAAGAGCACAGTTTTTCAAGTCACTGATTGTATACGAAGTATCTTCACACCATTCATGTCTTCATACCTGTATTAACTCATTCTACCTTCATTCTTACCCCCTTGCCCCCTCCTTTCCCCTCCCTCCCTTTTGACCTGTCTAAAGTTCCTCCATTCCTCCCAAGCGCCTCCCCCACTCATTGCCATAATGAATCAGCATCCTCATATTAAAGAAAACATTCGGCCTTTGGTTTTGGGGGATTGGCTTGCTTCACTTAGCATTATATTCTCAACTCCATCCATTTACCTGCAAATTCCATGATTTCGTTCTTTTTTAATGCTGAGTAATGTTCCATTGTGTATATATACCAAAGTTTCCCTATTCATTCACCTACTAAAGGGCATTTGGTTGGTCCCACAATTTAGCTATTGTAAATTGTGCTGCTATAAACATTGATATGGCTGTGTCCCAGTAGTAGGCTGTTTTTAAGTCCTTTGGGTATAAACCAAGGAGTGGGATAGCTGAGTCAAATGGTGGTTCCATTCCCAGTTTTGCAAGGAATCTCCATATTGCTTTCCATATTGGCTGCACCAATTTGCAGTCCCACCAGCAATGTATGAGTGTATCTTTCCCCCCACATCCTTTCCAACACTCATTGTTGTTTGTACTCTTGATAGCTGCCATTCTGACTGGAGTGAGATGACATCTTAGAGTAGTTTTGATTTGCATTTCTCCTATTGCTAGAGATGTTGAACGTTTTTTCATATATTTGTTGATTGATTGTATATCCTCTTCTGAGAAGTGTCTGTTCAGTTCCTTGGCCCATTTATTGATTGGCTATTTGTTTTTTTGGTGTTAAGGTTTATATATCCTAGAGATTAGTGCTCTATCTGATGTGCTTATGGTAAAGATTTGCTCCCAAGCTGTAGGCTCTCTATTCACCTCATTGATTGTTTCTCTTGCTGAAAAGAAGCTGTTTAGTTTGAATCCAACCCATTTATTGATTCTTGGTTTAATTCTTGTGCTACAGGAGTTTTATTAAGAAAGTTGGGGCCTAATCCAACATGATGAAGATTTGGGCCTATTTTTCTTCCATTAGTCTGCCCTAGCATTTCTGTTTCTGAGTTTTAATATTCTCATTCATCTCTTGATCAGCTAAGAGTTTATGTTTTCAAGGTTTTATGCATGTGTGCTACATTCTTGAGACCTTGCATTGTTAGATAGGAAGGAGGATTTTGCTGCACAGTTTGTCTCTGTAGGATTTTAATCACTCCTTTTTTCTTTTCTTTTTTTCTGGGGGGGGGATTGATTGCAGGAATTTTAATTTTTTGATAGAAAATCCAGTTACAATTATCTGCATATAATAAATCCATTGATATAAGTTATATGGTCATTTTGTAGATCCTGATAGTACATATATTATGATTCAACATCTTTTCACAGAAAGCACTGAATGAAGCATACTATAATATATTCTTGTTCAATGTGGCTTCTCTCTCTTATTTCTCTACCCCAATCTGGTATCCAGTCAACTTAATGGAAGTATACTAGATGCAAGTTTTTATTTTATTTTTTTAAATTTTTTATTTCTTTATTTTTGTATTACAATTCTAATACACCAATATACCATAATTTATCATATTTCTGATTGTATATAAGGAATCGCTCCTTTTTTCATGCTGTATTTTTACCCTTTTGTTTTGGTATTCTTGTTTTATTAAAGTCATTAGTCCGTTTTAGAATATACATGCCTGAAGAGTGATAAATTCGTAATGAGTATTTTGTTCCTTGAATTGAGCTATTTTCTTCCAGACTGCATTATGTTTTTCTCTATATTAAGTGCTTTTGTAGCTTCTGCCCTGTTTCTTCCTTTCTTTTTTATAATCTAGCCCATGCTTAACACAAATTATTTGGTATATTATTATATTATTTTGTTTTGTAAAGGTGACTTTGCCCCAAAGTTCTTATGTAAAATTTAGTACCTGTGCCCTCCCGCTAAGAGTGTAGACCTCCTGTGTGTGTTTGCCCTCATCCCAGCAAGGCTTCCTGGATACTGCCACGCCCTGGCTGTCCTTCCTTACTCTGTTATGGTCCTACTGTGATATGCTGTATTTGTGCTCCCAAGCCTTTTCTACAGGCTTTGACCTAAGCTGCCTTTTCCCGCTCTCAGTCAGATTCTCTCCAACTTGGAACAGGGAGGTGGAGACTTTACTGAAAATTATTAAGATTTTGCCATTTCATCTCTTTCCTTCCATACCACTTCTAGGGAAGGTAATAACAGAATACAATCTCTGTGACATCCTACTAGAATTTACTGTTTCTTTGACAGTTAAGGCATTAGGTTGAACTTCTTTCCTTGTTACTTTTGATAGATTTTTAAAAATGACAATTTGAATAGAAATAAAATTCTTAGTGGGTGTTCTCCCCACCCGTTATCCCAAAGCACTTTAAACATGGGCACTATCTTCTGGTCTCTACAGTTTCTAATGAGAATTCATCAGTACTTCAAATGACTTTTTCATGTGATACATCATTTTTTTCCTCTCTGCCTACTTTCAAATTTTTTTCCTTAGTTCACTTTCAAGCAGTTTGACTAAGAGATGTGTGTCTTTATTTACATTTACCCTATTGGGTATTCACTGAGCTTCTTGAATCTATAGATTTATGTCTTTCAACATATCAAGGAATACTTACACCAGTATTTCTTCAAATATTTTTCTCTCTTTCACTTCTGGAATTCAAATCACATATATGTAGACTCTATATTGTTATTAGAGTTTCCTGAGACTGTTTATCTTTTTGATTTTTCAAAAAGTTTCTGTCTTCAGATTTGACAATTTGTCAATGTATAGGTTCATTGAATTTTTTTTAATCAAGTCTGTCCAGTAAATTTTTAATTTCAAATATCATATTTTTCAGTTTCAGGGTTCTTTTTTTTCATAGAGTTTCTATTTCTTGTTTGAGATTCTCTTTCATTTGTTTGAAGGTATAGTTTCCTTCACCTCATCAAGACAAGTTATGATAGCTGTTTAACAACTTCTTATCTACTAATTCCAACATCTAAGTCATATTGGGGTTGGTGTCAGTTGATTGTGCTCTCTCCCAATCTTGTCCTAGATTTTCCTGTTCTTTGTGCATTAAATATACACTTAGGCATTATGAATTCAATACTGTGGAGGTTCTGTCCTATTACATTCCTCTGTTGAGTATTGATGTTTTGTTTTAGAAAGCAATTAACTTAGTTGGACTCAAAACTCCAAAACTCTGTCCCTGAGGCTCCAACTCAACTCTAGTTCATTTCCCCTATTTCTAGTGAGGCTGCTTTGAGACTGTATGTGTGCATGTGCCGGAGCCCGGCTGGCTGGGCAAAATAAGCGGAGGGTGACGAATAACTTGTGTACATTGATACAGCAGGAGTAGGAGCCGTTTATTGCAGGACAGGAGCAGTATTTATACATTCCACACAGCTTATCTAATTAGCATAAACTAGATACAGCAGTCAACCAATCAGGAATCTCCACACTTAATGGCTCGCTTTTGTTACTTCTCAAACCACTCCCTCTGGCATTTTGCCAGGCACCATCCAGACTTGTTTACGAACTCTAACATTCCCCTGGCAAAATGCCAGGTGTTATTTTGACTTGTTTACAGACTCTAACATTTCCCCCTTTTGTTTAATTTAAATAACGACCATAGTGGTTTTTACAGAAACACCATAAATAACCTGCCACAAACAGAAAGGGAGGATACAAAATGCCACAATACCAAGCCAATTGATGGCTCCATGCAAGAAGCCCTTGGAAAAATTATACCAGCAATGACACTGTTAGCAAAGATACCGAGTTACAATTTGTTATAGATTACAGTTTGTTATCTCAGTCCAGGTAAAGCAGTGTCTCAATAGATTAACTCACAGTCTAGGTAAATCACAGTCCAGGTAAGTTCTGCAGGCAGCTAGCTTAAATCACAGTCCAGGTAAGTTCTGCAGGCAGCTAGCTTGATCCGAAGTCTCGTCCGGTTTTCAGCAACACTGGAAGTTCTTCCACCTTCGTCTTCACTGGCACGAAGGCAGGAACGCCGGATGGCTAAAGAAAATCCTGTAGTATTCCAGCAGGCACTAAGAAAACAACCTTCTGAACAATTTAGTACATTATCTCAAGGTTTTTTTCATTTGAAATAAGCCTTAATAGTGCTCATTACTCATTAGCTTCCAGGTGTGGGAGAAACATTGTAGTTTAGTTATTGGCATTGAAAATGACCAAACATCAGGGACACCAGTAGCGTCTTCTGCTGGCTGTAGTGCCTGGGCAGCCCCAGATGGCCCTGGGGAGTGTCCCGGACTCAAACTGCTACTGGGCACAGGGAGCAAGAGCCTGCGAGACTGTGCCTCCAGGTCAGGTCTAGATTTGGGCTCGCGGCAGTGGAAGAGCCAGCTCCCCGGCCAGGAGGCGGGGAAGGGCCAGTCGCCGCCGCCTCTTGGAAAATCCTTGCTGCGCTGTGACAGGCTTGCACACTTGGCAGCCGCCTCTCCGCTTCACGCACCCTCCGGTAACGAAAAGTATTTAGTAGTAGCCTTTTGCAATTTCTTTCTTGATAATCCTTCCTCCTCTGAACTTTTTTCTTCTTTCTGACTAGAGTTCTTGGGCTTTTATCAACACATGCCCTAACTATTCTTGGTTCCACTGGGGTGCCTTCTTCTCTTAGAAATTTACTTCTTACCCCTTCCATATTTTCATCACAAAGACAGTACAATACACTGAGACAAAACAAGACACAAACATACTGTATCAATCTTCTCCATTTTCTCGAAATGGTCATTTTTCCTCTCGCCCTATCTGCCTAGGGACGAGCAGATTTGCTCCCGTCCTATCTGTGGACGGGCAGCTTTTTTTCGTCACTTACCCCCGAGTGTCCCGGGGCTCCCCGTAACGGGCCACCATCTGCCGGAGCCCGGCTGGCTGGGCAAAATAAGCAGAGGGTGACGAATAACTTGTGTACATTGATACAGCAGGAGTAGGAGCCGTTTATTGCAGGACAGGAGCAGTATTTATACATTCCACACAGCTTATCTAATTAGCATAAACTAGATACAGCAGTCAACCAATCAGGAATCTCCACACTTAATGGCTCGCTTTTGTTACTTCTCAAACCACTCCCTCTGGCATTTTGCCAGGCACCATCCAGACTTGTTTACGAACTCTAACATTCCCCTGGCAAAATGCCAGGTGTTATTTTGACTTGTTTACAGACTCTAACATGCATGGGTTAGGGATCTGAAGAAGCCTTGGTCTGAGTTTATACACAGAATCTGCATTTCTCTCACTCCATCTCATTCCTTTCCAGTAGCTCTGTAGTCTTTCTTCTTAGCATATTCTCTCAGAGTTTTAACTATATCACATAATGCCCATCTCAGCCTATAGTCAGGTTAAAATCTATAAAAACAAGTAATCCAACTCTTGCCATTCTGTTTTTCCAAAATTTGACTCTCCTTCAGATTCTATGTGTTTCTATTTACTCTCTTACCTTAAGGTTGTTTTTTAAAAATAAATTAATTATTAATTATTTTATTTTGGCTAGAGTTTATAACTATTATCTGTAGAAGAACAGAGTCTGGCAGGACCTTATTTGTTCACACAAAAGTGGAAATTGCTGATAACTTTTTTTACCTGTTGTTTTTACTCTTGCTATTCATTATGTTAAATGTTGGGAGAGAGAAAGTCTGTAATACAGAATCAATTTACCGTCTTTATCCAGAAGTTTTCTTGTGTAAATGTCTTATCCTTCCTAAGTCTCAGCTTTATAGTCTATGAAATGAGGGAAATAATCCCTTCCTTGTGGCATTGTGTTAAGTGTTAATTGAGACTGTAGGTGAAGTTTTTTAGCATAGAACTTGACAGTTAAAAGATGATTACCATTATCTGTGGTGTCAGTATCTCATCCCTAACATAGTACCTGGCATATAGTAAGAGATAAATAGTAATTGTTGAATAAATGAATTGGATAACTGAAAATAAAGGAGGAAGAGAATGAGTACAAGAAATGGCAGAACTAACTGCCAGAAACTAAGAAGAGGTTTCTAGACTGGCATCTCCTCATCAGACCTCTGCATGCAGCAGACACACAGGCCTGTGGCCAGGTAGTTCTTCCCTTTGGCCAGCTTCAGTTACACAAGGTGTTCTCTCTAATCTGTGGGGTGATTCATTACGAAAGCTGCAGCTCAAGGCCTGTCTGTGGAGCTAGATGAAGTGTACATCTTGCTTTGTACACTTTCCAGGAAGCACAAAGGAATTTCCTGGGGCTTGGGAGGATTCGGGAGCCCAAGGACTCTCCTCTGATTCATGAGCGTTGGAGAAAGTGTCTAGAGAATTGCATTTGTATGGAGCAGACTGAAGAAAGACTGGAAAGTTTTGGTCATGGAGAAGGCACTCATTCTATTACAGAGGTGATGAGCTTGTAACATTCTGACCTTAGAGAGGAACCACAGGGGCCAAAGTACCAACACTCAGCAGATAAGTTATGTGCTCCAAAACCATAATCGTACTTACCAGGGTAAAGGTGTTGTGTGTGGGCACTAGCAGTGGCTGTGCCTCTGCTCATGGCATCTGCCAGGGCCACACTAAAGGCAGTTGTGTGAGCAAGGTCCTCAGACTAAGCATCTTCTTCACTTGTAGAAAATGCAAGAAGACTTTAGAAAGCATTACTAATTAAACTGGACATTCAAAAATAGTTGAACTGGTTATATATATATCTCCACAATAAACAAATTATTGAAATAGTACGTGCTCATTGTAGATCATTTGAAAAATTAGGAAAGACTTAAAGAAGACGTAAACTTATCTTGCTTTCTGCATTAGTGAACTCAGGTGTTAGTGACCAAAATACCTGACATAAACAACTTAAAAGAGGAGAAGTTTATTTTGGTTCACTGTTTCGGGGTTTCAGTCCATGGCTGCTGGTTCCATTGCTCTGGGCCTTGGGTGAGACAGAACAGAAGAGCGTGGTGGAGAAAAGCTGCTCATCTCATAGTGGGTAAGAAGCAGAGAGAGAAGAGAAAGAGAGAGGAAGGGGCCATTAAATGATAGACTTCAGTACACGAGCTTTTAGAGGATATTCCATATCCAAATTGTAACATTTCCTGTCTTCCATTTTGTGTGTGAATAGATTTTTTTTTACTTAATTGAGATTATACTGTCTATAATTTGTTTTGGTAACTTATCATTATACTCTGAGCATTTTTGTCATTATGTATTGTTTGAAAATATTTTAATGAATTTGTTTTATGGATTCAAAAATTATATTTAATTATCTCAGTGGCTATTTAGGAAATTTTCATTTTTTTCTGATAAAATGACATTTCAATAAACATCTTTAAACATAAGTCTTCTCTGAAGAGATGTTCTGAAACTGGAAATGTTTTACTTCTCTTTTTCCATCCTGCTCAGATTCTACACTTCCTTAAATACCTGCCTCAGGCCTGGCCTCTGGCCTCAGGAAAATTTCCCTGAGCACTTTGACTTGCAAGCATCCCTTGTTTCTGTGACTCCAATTACATTCATTTGTTTAACAAATATTAAATCGGTGACATATCAAGTATGCTTATGTAAATGTATATGTTTATCAAATGTTAATTCCTGTTCCAATGTGATCACTTAGTATACCACTTATGACTAAGTCTAATCAGTACTTACTTTGTGTTGTCATTTTTTAAAGCACTTTACATGGATTAATACATTTTATCTCTATAGTACTATCTGTGACTTACCTATGAAAAATTTTAAGCATAGTACCAGCCACTGTGGCTCCGAGTTCATTAGCTCCATTGACAATTATACCCATTGCCTGAGCCAGATTGTCCTAGTAGACAAAGCAAATACAGTCATGTACTGCAAAATGGCATTTTGGTCAATGAGGGACTTCATATACTATGGTGGTCCCATTAAATTATAAGGTAGGTGAAAAACTCCTATCTCCTAGCAAAGTTATAGCCAGTATAACATTTTAGCTTAACACAGTTAAATTAAAGTACAACAGATGCAATTAAGTTCAGTATGTAATATTTGATAATAAAAAATGACTTACTGGTTTATATTTATTATACTATACTTTTATTGTTATTTTAGAGTGTACTACTACATATTTCTTAAAGTAGGTGGCCATAGTTATAGTGTTCTACCTTGAATGGGATTAAAAGACAAAAAGAAGGAAGGGGAGGAAGAGGCAGCCTGTGGAAAGCCATTTGAGTCACATCAACAGCAGCCTCATATAGCTCAGGTTTACCTAGTCTCTTGATTATATCAAGAGGCCACTTCCAGTGATTGATCTATACGACCTAGGTTTGTGTATGTATATACTACGATGTTTGCACAATGATAAAATTACCTAGTGATGCATTTCTCAGACTGTAACTCCCAAATTAAGCACAACATGACTGAATGCTCTGCCCCATGGAACTTACTTACATCCTGGATTGCCTTTTTTAGCTCTGGATCATAAGGGATCTTGAACTAGTCCATCAGGCTGTCTGTAGGTAACTCTTACTTTTCCATTCTGTGTCCTCCTGTAGGGCTGGTGCCTTGTATTCTGCCTTATACCACCAAGAAGTGCACAGCTAGTGCATAGGTGTTACTCAATAATGCATTCCCAGATGTCTGGGAGGTGGCAGAAAGAGATGTGAAATACTAGAGACCAAGTGCATTCTGGTCAGTGTGAAATACCACTCTGGGGTGTTTCCTCATGAGGGAAATGAAATCATCTTTGACATCTGAGAGTGTGGTCAGATCTCTCAGGACTACCTTAGTTTTTTTCTCACATGGTGATGAACAGCCACTAGTGTATACCCTCCTGTAATCCTCTGATCTGGGCCAAAAGCCGTGATTTTAGCATTTAGCATGTGAAAGCTATACCCACGATACTTGTTTTCCAATTTGCTCAGTTGTGAACAATGGTCTTTTATAGGATAAAACTCAATACAAATTTTTTTCATTGACACATGTTTGTTTCATAAAGTAGGTGGCCATAGTTATAGTGTTCTACCTTGAATGGGATTAAAAGATAAAAAGAAGGAAGGGGAGGAGGAGGCAGTCTGTGGAAAGCCACAAGCATTTGCTTTTTTTTTTTTTTAATCTGACTTGGTCCAAGGGTAGAAAAAGTTGTTCACTTCATTTTGATTAGGTTCACATGCAATAATTATAATAGTAATTTTTGAGCATCTATTTGATACCTAGAACTCTACATAATAACATTATTGCTGATTCTTACTATGATGTTTCAAAAAATATCCATTTTACAGGTCAAGAGAGGTTAAGGGCCTTTCTCAAAGTTACCTGGCAAGAATGAAGGCAGGAATCAAACTGCATTCTGATTGCCCCGAAGCCTATTAAAGGGCCACTACAACACAGAGTTAGCAGCTGTGCCACCAGCCTGGTGCAGCGACATGGCCTTTTAGAGTTTTATTAAAGCTGTTGGAGTGCATTGGAGAGGAAAACGTTAATTAAGAGGAAAAAGTCTGCTAACCAGCCATATATAGAGCTATGGATAGAGTCTGCTCACTATCCACTCCTATATCTTTGTGATCCTGGGCCAAATTTTGGGGAATGGTTAAATGCAGAGAGAAGGTTCTGATCTGTACCAATTCACATCTCTAAATCTAATAAAATTTTATCCTGATTTGAATACTTATTAATGTAAAATAAAATGAGTTTCTATGAGACATCCAATGTGTACTTATTTGGAAGGGTAGCAAAACCAAATTTTATGTAGTCATACATTGAATTAAGGAGGAAAAAGGTATGGTCTCAGGAAGTGAGACCTGGGGGAGGTTAGGGTTGATCTAGACCTAAGGCACGGGTTGTATTCATGAGAGCTGAGAGAGACAAAGGAGGCATTTTGGAGGGCTGAAAGAGTTTAAGCAAGTCCTAGTGGCAGTGACAATGGGTGGATAGCCCCATCATTCTTCTGTCACTTCTCCTCCAATGGATGATCATGGTGTTTAAAGAGTGGCTTTGAAGTCCAACACATCTTAGTTGGGGCTGTAGCTCAGTGGTAGAGCACTCGCCTTGCAAGTATGAGATCCTGGGTTTGATCCCCAGCACCATATAAAAATAAACAAAGATATTGAGTTTACTCTCAAGCTCTGGGAATTACCAGCCTTTAGCCAATTATTCAAACTCCTTAAACCCTTGTTATTTTATTTCTAAATGCAGTTAATGACACACATCTCACAGGATCTTTACAAGGATTAAATCTCACATAGTTTAGTTCCTGGTTTAGTAACTTGAGGAAATCATTATTAGCTCTCAGACCATTCTGGGATATCCAGATCCTAAGCATTCCCATGTTCTCTTTCACTTCAGTAACCCATGACGGAAAACGATGATTTCTTCTGGCTCATGAGATCTGTGAACCAGTAAAACTACCTCACCCTCTAAGTCAAAAACAATGGGGTGAGGGAAATGAACCAGGTTGGTGCAGCTTCACAAAAATCTGTCTCAGATGAGTGACTTCCTGCTTCTCTCCAACAGTGACAATTATGTGCCCCCAGGCTCCTGATCATTCTTCAGAATCTCATTTATCACTTTATATGTTTTTCTCAGCACTTTGAAGAAACAGGCTGAAAATCTAGCTCAATGATCCCTGAGAACTATGAAAGTCAGAAAATAAGTAGGTTTCTGTTTGTCTCAGGGTTTCATTATGAAAGTTACACAGCAGTTTCTCTCTCTCTCTCTCTCTCTCTCTCTCTCTCTCTCTCTCTCTCTCTCT
>NW_025999969.1:3288070-3373428 GCF_001458135.2 Marmota marmota marmota
TGTACCACGCCGGCAGGCTCCTGGGCCTGATCCGCCGGTCTGTTGTAGGTCTGCCTACCTTGGAGGCGCGGGCGGCGGATCTGCCCTGCCCCTCCTACCACGCCTGCGGACCCCTGGGCCTGATCTGCAGTTTGATCACTGGTCTGCTCACCCTGCGGGCACGGGTGGCGGTTGCGCTCCCTCCTATGTCTTCTTCAACATCTTACCAGGGAACCTACTGAGCCAACCAGTCTGGGTGTTGGAGAGCTAACAGGCCAGACCCTTGGGTCTTCCAGAACCACACTGTCACAACCTCTGGTGTTAGGAGAAAAGAGAAGATTGCTGTCCACTGCACAATCTGTGAGGCTTGGGTTGAAGAAATCCTGGGGAAAGTTCTACAGGTGCAGAGTATGAGTTAAAAAACAAAGCAAAACAAAAACAAAAAAACCCCCAAACTTCTCAGATACAGGAAACTTTGATTTGGGAATATAGGAGCTCATTGATTTGGGGATCAAACATGATGCAGCCTGGAATTCCTGCTGGGCAGGCCAGGTTTCAGCATCACAGACAAGAGGCATGGGACAGGCTGCCCTGGGGACAAACACAGAATCAGCAAAGAGGAGGCCAGGCACTGATTCTAGAAGAATATAATGGGATCACCCTTCCTGGCAAATAGATTTCTGTTTTTATCCAAAAGACCAATAAAAATTTTTAGTGAAAGATAAAGAAAAACAATAAAGTAAACAAAAATAAAAACACGAGACCTTACAGAAGCAAATTTGAGACAAATCTCTAACAGGTATTAAATACTGACACCCTCACCAACATTTGTTAAATTGCAAAGAAATTTCATCGAGCCACCCATTCTCTTTCAGAAAGCCATGACCATTACTTCGGGTTATTCTGATGGTCAACCTCAGGCCATAAATACACAGGGGATTGTTTTCATTTTGATGCTGATTGAAGTCCCCTGAGGGAAGCAAATTTCCTGAATCTTTTTGAGAGAATTTATTACAAGCATTTCTGTTTCCTTAGAGTCCTGGGAGCACCTGTATTTCCTGCAAATTGCGGGTACATTTGGTCTCCTCCTGGGCACAGCTGACTAGTACTGCCCCAGGTAGCAGTTTTGGTGGCTGTAGCCTTGTCCAGCCTTTGATAGCCCAGAGGCCAGGTGGAGCATGGAGGACAAGGACCTCAGTGTCAAGACCCAGCTCAATACTTAACTAATGGACTCAAAGCAACTTATTTTCTCTTTGAGTCTATTTCTCATCTGTCAGTGAGGATGATAAAGAGCTATAGCTACCCTACTGGTGACTGAGTTGGGCTCAAGGGGGACGATATACACTCGAGCCCCTTGTAAATGCAAAGATAAGCAAAGATAAATACTTACGTAAATCCTCTTCCATTTTTTTTTCTTTTGGTAGCTTTCTTATACTCTTTAGAGATATGATAAAGGCATTTTTTCTACAATAGTAAAATTAAAAGAGATATCTAGACAGAAGGATCTGTGAGAGGGGGAGGATGAAGGATGCTCGGGAGGGAGGGGTGGAAGTATGGGAGGCTGCCGGTACAGGATGCCTAAGGAGAACTTTAAGGAAAGGGATGTTATCAACATATATCTAGAAGTCTTGCCTCATCATGTTTAATGTGACACTGTTTTGCCTCCTTAAGAAAACTTCAGCAAAGATCTCTCTCAGATTTTAATATTTTTAAAGTCAGATTCGTAGTCATCTCCCTGAACCCCTCTACCCATGCATGAACCTTAGTTTGGCCATAGGGCAAAAACAGGACCTGTTGCTCAGGACAACTGAGGCACACTAAGGTTCTAAGAGGTAGACCCCTACTCCAAGGGAGGAATGAGAGCATCCATGTGATCTGCCTTGCACACAGATGTTCAGTAGATGGCAGTTATTATGAACCAAGAGATTTGGGCTGAAATGTCTTGTAGTGGAGCCTGGTTTTCCTCCTATCCCTTTGGACCTAGGATGGAGCTAGACCCTGAAGGTGACTGGGTGAAGTGCAGCTCATGTGCCCACAGGACATGCCTAGTCTCTGACCCATGATCACACCATGCCTAAACTTTGCTCTGAGGTTCTGGAGTCAGGAGGTGACTGCTTGCTGTGGTAGGGGCTGTGCAGTCAGCCATTTCCCTGTCTTGTGGGTGAGTTCCTCCCAAGAGACCTGTTTCTGTTCCAGCTTCCTTTTCTGATGTTCTTCTCCCCAATATCCACTCTGGGATCCACTGGTCCATCTGGCTCCAAAAGGAGCGAACTCTGGGTGTTTAAATTAGAGACATGGTTATTCCATTCTTATTTCTCACTTGGTCTCTAAAGACTATGTTGTGGGTATGTAGCTCATAAGGCTGGCAGCACTGAGGGCCAAGATCAGGGGTGTAGGGAGACTACATTTAATCTCTTTAGGTCCCTGAGCCTAACCTCATACTGAACAAGGTGTTCAGAGAAGGAGAACTGTGAGGTCTGTTTAAAGGCCTTTAGGAGTATTTGCAATGAGGTTGGGAACAAGAATTTGGGAGGATATTTTCAACTGCTTGCTGCCTTCCTTCTCTCCCACAAGACTTTAATACTACCTCCCATTCAAGAGGGCAATGAAAACATTATTTTACCAGTGTGAATCATTGTAACTGAACATTAGAAGGTAGGGCCTCATTTGTATTAGTAAACTGCCTGAAGTGATGACCTAGAACATGCGTGGGCCAAGGTGGGAGGGGTTGGGGTGGGGGAGGGAGGATGCCTTCATCTCTCCTGGCTGCTACAATAAAAATACCATAAATTGGGTGGTTTAGAAGCAAAACAAATTTATTGCTCATGGTTCTGGAGGCTGGTAAGCCCAAGACCAAGGTCATTACAGATTTGATATTTGGTAAAGGCTTGTTTTCTGGTTCCTAGCTGGTAAATCCTAGAGGCATACTTGTGTGGTGGAAGGGCTAGTTAGCTCTCTGGAGTCTCTTTTACAAGGGCACTGTTCCATTTATGAGGGTTTTGACCTCATAATCTACTCCTCCAGAGTCCCTACCTCCTTATACTACTAACCTGGGGGGTTAGGATTTCAACATATGAAATTTTGGGGGGACACACTCGGATGGTGGGGGTGGAGGCTGCAGAATTGTGTCTGGAGAGAAACTACTTTTTTTGGGGGGGGGTACTGGGGATTGAATTCAGGGGTATTTTACCACTGAGCTACATCTCTAACCCTTTTTTTAAAATTTTGAGACAGGTTCTCTCTAAGTTGCTTAGGGCCTTGCTAAATTGCTGAGGCTGGCTTTGAACTTTTGATCCTCCTGCCCCAGTCAGTCTCCTAGTAGCTGGGATTACAAGATAGATGTGTATTTTTAAGAAAACAACCAATCAAGGTAGGGACCTTGGTTCTGCCAACCAATCAAGGAAGAGTCAACAGTCAGGGAAGCATCACAAAGAAGCTGTGGATAGTAAACAGGTCCCCAACTTATGGTTCAGCCTCCTTGTCTCTAATTTGTAGGTCAGAAGTCCTTGACTGAGGCGAGAGTAACCTTGGCAGAAGCTGTTTCATGGGATTGCACCCTGGAATTTTGCCAGGAGAATCCCTTCTTGCCTGCTAATCTGCTCTCTGCCCCAGAACTTCTTAGGTTTATCATAGCATCTGTTATCTAAGTTTCACAAGCCAAGAATTTAGAGCAAGCCCTTTTCTTTGTTTTCTCTATAATTTGGTTGAATTTTTAGAAAACAGAACTGAGAACTGGGGAATGTGCAATATTTTACAAGAGCTTTCTCTTCTGTATTTGTTCGTAAGTAGAGTTGACACAAAAAGGATGTTGAAGGAAAGACAATGATGAGGAGAGACAATACAATAAACAAAGTGCCTTTTCTCCCAAGTGGCAGCTATTACTTAGCTGTCCTGTCTTTATTCCCTCTGCCATTGTTCTGGCTCACTCTTATCATATCTCCACTGATGGCAGAATCCAAGCCCATCTTCTGACTTGCTCCTGCCAGCCATTTTCCAGTGTGATTCCAGAGGAATTGGTGCAAAACAAATAGATGCATTGTATGGCACTGTACAAAATCTTTAAGAGTGTCTTCTTTTTAAAAAAAAAATTAAGTCTCAATCTTCAATGTAGCATCCTCTCAGAAACAGATGTCAGTGTTGTCTGATTCTGTGCATTCTCTCACATCCACATTTTACTGTTAAGAGCACCATCTAAGTGAAGCGCTTCTACACAGATCACCATTTCACATAAACCTGAAAACAATACTATTGTTAATATCTCTATTCTATACAAGAGCAAAGGGCAGTCCTGAACTCACTCAAGAATGTATCACTTGTTGATCATCGATTTAAATTCACTGTCTGGTGCTCTCTTTAATTGGACCACTTGTACAGAGCAATACTGCTTTCAGAGCAGCAGGGGAAGGGTTAGGAGCAGAAACTGCAGGGATCAAGAGAGGGAGGAAGCAGGATGTTGGGGATGAGGATGCAATCTCCCCTTTTCCAGGTTAGTGATGGGGAGTGGCCCCCTTGACTTGGGGAGAAGACTTTGTAGGCCCAGACTTCAAGCACTCTAAGTTCCACGTTGCCTCTCCTCCCCTCTTCTTCTCTATAGTGGGCACTCAGACATTTAGGATATGGTTTTTGCTTCTGCTACTCCCGTTTCTTTTCTGGGTTGTAGGGAACTGGAGTGTGGCCTAATGCGGGTACCTCTTATAGGGCTGTTTTCTGTATTGGGGAAGTGGCCTTGGGGCAGTCAGGGATAGTCAGGATGCCTTGTTCAACAATGGTTTCTTGTCTTTCTTCCCCAGCAGCACCATCCTAGTCCGGGTGAGTGGAAGGAACCTGGCTCCTTTCATCACCCTACCAGAAGCCTTCTCTGCCAGCCCACCTGTAGACAGCCAAGGTAGATTTTTCTGTGTGTAGGGTTTCCACCACGTCCCTTCTCTTATTTTGTTTGTTATTTGAGCGCACCTATACATGCTATGCATGATATTAATAGATTCTTACCAACCCTTTTGAAATACATTTCGTTCTTTCCTATCCTCCGGAATGCTAGTTTACAAGAGGTTTAAGTGACTTGCTCAGGGGGTCAGTTGGTAGCAGATGGACAGAGGCTGCTTGTTAGGGCAAAAAACTGGACAATACCGAATTCAACTCTCCTGGGCAGGGGTAGGTGGGTATACAGGCAGCATTTGGGAGTCCTTGCTTGCCGCACTGCCTCTCTCCCTCAGTTCCCCTTCCTTGGGGGAAGGCAGTGTCCCTGTTTAGGCGGAGTCCTAACAAGGCACCCTTAACCCTTAGCCCGCTCGATAGCGACCTCCGGAGGGCCAGGATGGTTTGGGGCGCCGTGTGGCCAGGGGCCTTGCCTGGTCTTCGTGACTCTATTTGCATAACGGAGACGGCTTGCTTCCTCTCCGCCCCTTCGCTGCGCTCGTCTTCCCTCCTTTCCTCGATCCCACCACCACACACCACCCGTCCCTCGTTCCTCCTCGTCAAACCCCACCTCCTGGGACTCCCTCTAAAGCTCCAGTCACGAGCTCCGCTATCCCAGCCGAGAGCTGAGTCCGGAGGCACCTGGGGGAGGGGAGTCCTGGGCAGGGCTGGCTGGGGAAGACGCCTGGGGCACTGCCCAGCGCTAACAAAGGGAACGGGCTACCGACCAGCGTCAGCGCAGAGCGGGCGGAGCAGCCGCAGCCTTCTCTACTGAGAACGCAGAGAGTGAGTAAGGGGTGCGATGGGTGGCGGCGTCCTCAGGGCCCCGGGAGGAGTGATGCAAAGGGGTACAAGAGCTAAGCACAGCGGTGGGGCCCGCGGCGCGCCTAGGGCGCAGGGGATCTGTCTCCAGCGCCTTCTCAACTGCCTTTGCGAAACCAGCCGCCTTTTGGCTGGGGGGGGGAGAGGGGGTTGGTGTATTTGTTCATGCCGTGGGGCCGCCCTGGCTGCTCCCCGGCTCCGCGAACCCACGGACCCACAACAAACCCACGTGCGCGCGGCCCTCCGGAGCCCCGCTTTCTCCACCGCGCCATCTGTATTGTGTGAAGCGGACGTGTTGTAGAGTTCGGGTTCCTGCAGATCCTGCCTAGTGGGTTTGCAGATCGGGAAACAGAGGCCCGCGGCTGGAGAGGGAGCACAGACACCACAACAAACGCACGTGCACCCTGCCCCGGGAACGGGGCGCACCGCAAACCTGGTGAGCCGCCCGGTGGAGCCGGCTATTGTCTCTGCCGCGCGGGAGGGAGCGGCGCTGCAGGCGCCACTTGGTGGAGGCAAGCGAGAGACATTTAAAAGGTACCGCTTGTGCATCAGACTAAACTGCTAGATTTTAAAAGGGAAAAACGAAACGAGAAAGCAGCTACAAAAAGAATTACCCCAGCCCTAGAGTCTGTCCCGGCCGTGGAGCATTCCTTCGGGTGAAGTGGATAGGCCCTCACGGAGGTGTCCTAGGGATGTGGTTCTAACCAAGGGTCTATGGGTGTCTTTCCAAAAAGGACCATGACCGGCGCAGCATTGTCCACGCGCTCTAGTGACCGCCTCCTGGGAAATCTCCGAGCGCCTCTCCAGCCTGTAGAAACAACAGTCCAATTTAAACACTGGCCAGTAAGGGCTTAGGTTTCCCCTGCGCTTTGCTTCATAGGTCCGTGAGTTTAGACACCCCAGGTGTCACTGGCTCCTTTTCGGTTTATTATATGTCTTCACAGGAACGCCGTTCTGTGAAACGTACTGTTTCACTTATGAGATTATGTGAAAGAAATTCTAAGGTCCGGAAAGAGAGGCCTCTTGTTTGTTTTGTTTTTCGTTGCTCACATGCTCAACTCAACATTGCAGGTTTTACTTAATCAGTTCTGGACTGGCAGCAGGAAGATGGTTTGGGGAATAAATTGGTCTCTTAGGCAATGGTGTCAATGAGGAAGTAAGACCATATGGTTAGGGAGTAAGAGGTGTGCGCAGCAGGAAGGGAAGGAGCACTGCCCCACTGTGTGCTTGGTGAGTATTGGGGGTGCAGCTTTACCTTGTCTAGTACGGTTGGAGATTAACCTTTCTCAGGACAGCTGGAGAAATCTCTAGCCCCATGTCACTGTTATTGAAAAGGTCAAGAGAACATCCAGCGAACCTTATTATACTTTACAGGAGGGAAACTGAGGTCTGAGAGTTCAGCCACTTGTCCAAGTTTAAGCTGGATGAAATTGGGGCCCGGATTTGAGTGTGGGTCTCCCAGCTCCCACACTGCACAGCCCTGCTGGCAACTCAAGGCAGAACCAGGCTTCTGTGGTTGGCTTAAAAGACAGTGGCCTTAGGCAGAGTAGAGTTAAACAAAGAAAGTAATTCAGATTGAAAGCTGCACCCTTCTATTATCCCTTTCAAGAGTTCTTTATTCTTTTGAGAAAAGATACATTTAATAATTCCTTATTCTTCTAGCCTTTCCTAAGCCTAGTTATTTTTCTCTCCTGACTGCCCCTTCCCCTCAAATTGGACTATAGCCAATTATGGAGACTTAGATGTTTTGCCTCTCATCCAGGTGCCAGGAGGCCTTTGTTTGGGTGAAAGCATGGGCTGTTGATATCAGGGAGGAAAGTGTCTCTTAGAGGGCTGCTCCTGATCCCCTCATGGGAGAACAAAGCATTGTTTTCATTGATTTTATTTTATTTATTTATTTTTATAGAGTCCCACGGAAGTAACTGCTTATTTTTGTATTTGGCAGAGGAGAAGTTGGAAAACCCAAAAACAGCCAGGCCGGGTTTCGATAGTTAGGGGTAGTTTGTGGTTTTCCCCTGTCCCTGTAATCTCCTAGCTACACTTGTTCCTTTCCTTGGAGTTTGTTTCAGGTTCACAGTAATTGCACTTGACAAGGGAGTTTGTTTTTCTCATTAGGATGCTAACCCTGTAAGGTACTTGAGAAATCATCAGGCTGCATCCTGGACCCTCTTATTTCTAAAGAGAAATTACTTGCCCAAGGGTACATGGAAATGCGCATTCTCCTTTTAGAGCTTCTCAAAAGGGAAATGGTTGCATCAAACAAGTTGTTGTGGGTACCCTAGAGGAGAGTCAAAGTTATGTGGTTGCTATAACAACACCCTTGAAGTCGGAGAATGAATTCCTTAAGGATTTAAATGTGTTTGGTTATTAAACAAAGGCATGGATCCCAATGGTGGATATGGCAAAGTGTTACAGTTGTTGGGAATCAGTTTTCTTTAGTGCTTACTTTGCTTTTACACAGTGTTCCTTTATTGCTTTCTGCCTTATGCAGTCAGAAGCCTGTTTAGCATATAATTATAAAGCAGAGGGCAGTGAGAAGTCAGAAGACTTCAGTTAGCTGTTCACACTACCTCAACTCTTGGGCTCCAGTTTTCTTTGTTCAGTGAGATCCCTACCTGCCCACTCTCTGTACCTGCTGCTCTAGTAGAGTGGAAGATTCTCAGGCCTTCCAGATAGAGAAGCAGAAGGGCCAGTGTATGATGTGAGGGGAATCGTGTGTATAAATCTCCTGGAGTTTCTGGCAGTATTAGTCATATGACACAGGCATATGTTCAGATCTCTTGGCAGGCTCCTGTGCTCACCAGATTTTAAGGTTGTAAATGGGGAAACCTGTGTGCTTGGGTAAGGGGTCCCCACTGGTCATAAAGAGGTGTGAATGCCTGCTAAACTATAAAGGGAGGTTTGGATAGTGATGAAGTCTGTGACTCTAAGGTAAAAGACAAAGTAAAAAACAGATGAAAAACTAGAACTTTCATAACTTCGGTTGTGCAATCTTAAGTCATTTCACTTATTCATTCTCCTTATTGACAAATAGATAGTGGAAGCAGAGAAGGTCTTGTGCTCAGTCTGGGGTTGAAAGAACGAGTAGATCCATTCTTTGCCCTGAGGGATTTACAATTTTTCAGGAAGGCCCAGTCCAGCCCTACCAACCTTGCTGGGAATACATTTGGATCTCTCTTGGAAGTTGCCCTTAACAGCCGAACAAAATCTAATTCACCTCAATTTTGACCTCTGGAGGGCCCCTCTTTTTATTGGTAAAGGTAAGAACTGGTAGTAAATGAGAATTGGTAGTAAAGTGGAAGATGTATGGCTTCAAAGAGAATGTAGTGCTCCATAAGGGTGAGGATGTGGTTACATTAAAAAATGCCAGTAATAATTCATTAATGAAAACACAGTGATTGTATAGCATGTTAGAGTCCTGTAAATCTGGAAAGGGAGTTTGTTGCTCAGACCTGGTATCAGTGATTTGTTTGATAATAGCTGAATTAAGGAAATTTTTCTTATTTGCATATATTCTTAAACTACATCATTGCAACCTGACTCCTAGGGATATACTTTTTATAGGCTTTTCTATGATAGTAATATTAAGCAATGAAGTTTCATCATATTAAAATGCTGGGGTAATTTTCTAAGTCATTACTAGTCAGGTTAGTCTTCAGAATCAATGTGGTAATTGAAGTTTTAATCATTGTTCCGATTATAAAAACAAACATGTCCACTGAAGACAAATTGGAAATTACAAGAAAGTATTGAGAAACAGAAAAGTGTTCCACTATTCACAGAAAACCACTGTTAGGACTTGATGATTTTCCTTCTGCTATTTTCTTTTTGTGGATTGTTTTCCCTATATGGTTGATAACATACTGTCTGTGCAGTGACGTCTCTTTATCTTTTTGTGCTTAATCTTCTCATATATGCATTTTGTAGTCCCCATCTGCGTTAAAGTGGTGCCCTTTGATTTGTCATCCATATCAGCTGCTCAGCATTTTCAAGGTCAGGTGGTTCCAGGGGACTGGATCACTTTAGTGAGGGCCTGTCAAGGACTCTCTCCCTGCCTTTGCTCAAGGCTTCAAACATCAACCATAGGGGGCTGTAGCTGTAACTCAGTGGCAAAGTGCTTGTCTAGCATGTGGATTCGATCCTCAGCATCACATAAAAATTATCAAATCAAATAAAAGTTATTCTGTCCATCTACAACAACAACAACAAAAATTTAAAAAATCAGCCATAGGGTTTTTTTTTTGTTTTTTTTTTTTAAAGTTTTAAGAGTGCTGGGAGTACAGTGGAAGAGAAGAGCTCTGTGCGTGGCCTTGGGTTCTAGTCCTGCCCTTTTGATCTCTAAAAGGTTTTTTTATTGCCCTAGTTTTCAGGTTCTGTGTTAGATAAGCAACTCCAGGCTCCTTTATTAATTCATCCATCAGTACTCAAGCCCCAAATCTAAACCAAAGACAATTAAGAAAAGATCAGCTTTTAAGAAACTCAGAGTCCAAAGGAGGAATCAGAGGGGACAAGAGACTAATGCAGAATGCTGTGCAGTCACAGAGGAGAGTCAGCCTCCCAAGACCACAGCGGAGCAGCCAGGACAGCTTTCCAGACAAGGGCCACTATTGGGTAGTCAAGCTATTCCTCATCCCCCGCCCTCCCGCCATTGATCCTGTGATTAATATTGTCTGCCAATAAATCTCTGCTCATTTTCCAGATAATTTCCATAGGAGAGGATCTTAAAGTTGGAATTATTGGGTCATATATATTTATCTAGTTATATATAAAGCCTTAAAGTAGAGAAATATTGTGTGTTGTGGGAACTGTAGAAATTAAGGGCATAAGCGATTCAGGATTTAGATTCTTGTTTACCATTTACCACCTGCTGTACATGGGGATAAGCTAAAGGTACTAAACTTCAAAATTTTCCTCTGTAAAATGGGAATAAATGATCTTATCCCACATGGCAATTGTAAGGATTATCTTGTATCACAGGTAAAAGGTCCAGTACAGAGCCAGGTATACAGGGGACACTCAGAAAGTGATGGATATCCTTGTTGTAATTTGTTTTTTTATAGGCTATAGACACTTTTGGCCCTAATACTTTTTCCTGCCATGACAGCAGGCCCTTATATAGCTTGTGCTGAGGGAAGTAGAATGTTAATTAGCACAGAACCTCCTCTCCGGTGACAAATTGAGACAGAAATGATCATTTGCATCATGCACTTAAAAAAAGTCCTTCTATTATGGAAAAATCTAAACATCCAAAAGTAGAAAGGAGGGTGCAATGAACTCCATATCATATTATCTAGCTTCAACTGTTGTCAAAACTCGTGGCCAATATATAACCCCAACCTCAATCCCATGTTACTTTGAATCCTGTCCCAGACAGCTTATCTGCCTCTCCATAAATACTTTACTGCCATGCTACCAGGCAGCGGACCCTTGTGGTGGAGATGTTCAAACAAAGGCTGAAAGTGAACTTGTTCACCATCAGAGGACTCCTACTTCACAAGGGAGCTGCCCTAACTGCCCACAAAGGCCCTTTCCAACTTTGAGAGTCTGAGACTATGGGTCAAGAACCAGAAAGATGCAAAGTAGAATCTGAGGGGAGTGAAACAAATTATGGACAATGTAACCTGAGCGGTTTTTACCTGCTTTGAAAACATGGCATAAAATGGAAACCTTCAAAAGAGGCTTAAATATTGTTTCCCTTGGATCTTGGCAATCCTCCCCTGTTCTGTCCTTGGCTTCAGCTCTGCTTGACCTTATATTCATAAATTATTTCCACAGGAATAAATATATCCACATACAATTTAGATGACCAGGAAATCTGGCAACTGGAAAAGAACTACATGTCCCAGGAGGAGGATTGTAAATTTTTTTTCATTACAAGTCTTTCTAAATTGGTGTCCTACTCCTGATTGGTGGAGTTCTCTCTCACACAGTGCCAAGACGTCATCCAGCTTTAAATTTTGGAACACTGTATCCTTTGTAACCTCTTGGAGGTCCTCTAAGTTAGACTTGAGAGGACCCGCCATGTCCCTTTCTGTGTTACTCAGCTTTTTGTCATTGTGATCAAAATATCTGACATAAACAACTTAAAAGAGGGAAAGTTTAGTTTGGCTCATGGTTTTAGAGTTTTCAGTCCACAGATCCATTGCTCCAGGCCTGAGTTGGAGCAGAACAATAGGACAGAAGGGCATGTGCTGGAGGAAAGCTCATGGCACAGTGGAGAGGGAAAGAGCTGGTGGTGTGGGGCTGGGGAGGACAAGATAAGTCACCCTTCCAGGGCATGGTTCCAGTGACCTACATCTTCAGGAATTAGGCCCCGCCTCCCAGTAGTCCATTCAACCATCAATGGATTAATGCACTGATGAGGTTAGAGTCCTCATGACCCAATTATTTCCTAAAATCTCACCTTTAAATACCAGATCCAAACCCTAACACTTTCCTTAAGTCTTAGGCTAGTTTGATGAGGGAAATGTGGCCAATATTATCTTCTGGGCTTTTGCTTGTGCCTGGCCCTGATTAAGCACTATTGGTGTTGCGATTTTCATAGCAGGGCTGGTGTTTTGGCATCATTAGCTCCATATTGCAGATGAGAAAATTGAACTCCAGAAAGGGGTAGAACTCACCCACAGCTCCTCTGTTGCTGAGGGGTGAAGCTGGGAGTAGAGGGAGCACTGTCAGCCTTTCCCTACATCATACTATAGGTCTGCCCACTGCTAATAACTCCCAGTTCTTTGGGCTTAAGAAATGTTTAGTCCTTTTGTTTATTGGGGACTTAGTTGAACAATTTCTCCTTACTGGAGCTCAGGAAGTTTTTTTTTTTGCGTGTGTGTGTGTGGGGGGGTGGTGGTGGTGGTGGTGGTGGTGGTATTGGGGATTGAATCCAGGGTGCTTTTACCCCTGAGTTACATCCCCAGGTCTTTTTGTTTTTCGTTTTGAGAAAGGGTCTCACTAGTTGCTGAGGCTGGCCTTGAACTTGCAATCCTCCTTCCTCGGTTTCCTGATACTCTGGGATTACACATGTGGGTGGTGCCAGCTCCAGGAAGCTTTTTTTTTTTTTTTTTATCATTCCTCTAAAATATCAGAAAGAACCAATGGGACAGTTATGTGTGTATAACATGTGGTTTTTCCTCCCTCCCTTCACCCCTTCCCTTCTCTTCCTTTCCCTCTCTCCCTTCCTTTCTCCCTCCCTTCCTTTCTCCCTTTAAAGCTGTGGTATCCACTTGTGCTTATTATTTAGTTATCACTGGGATTAAACACACTGTTAGTGAGCATGACCACAGATTGGTGGTTACCACTGCTCTGCTACCTTAAATGCCTTTAAACTTGCAAATGGAACTCAATAGCATCATTGTTAAGGGCTTATCTTGCAGTGTGCCTCTAGGCTGTTAAACAAATTTCTTCTTTTATTGAGTATATTCAACATTAATTTGCTCATCAAATATTTATTGAATGCCTATTATATTCTAGGCATTGGGAATACCTACAGGAAGAACTCACATTGTAAGCATGTATGCGTGAGTGTACACAAACTCACATTTTCAGTGAAACTATCAGGGTCTTGGAAGTTAGTGGCAAATAAACTCCCCCTACTACGCCCTTCCTCTCTTCTTAGAGTCTTTGCTTTCTTCATTCATTCAACAATCCTTGAGTGCCAGCTGCAGGTCATGCACATGCTTACTTATGAAATATAGACACGGATAAGGAAGTTTTCTTTTTTCCAGAGCTTAGTTGGATGCAGACATTCACCAATTTATTGCAATCTAGTATGATACCTATTATGATTTGGGTGTGCACAGGAATGAGAAGAAGGTACAGTGTTTGGGAAAGATTTCTGGAAGAGGTGATACCTAATCTGGGTCTTAGGAGATAGAAGCTGTTAGCTTCTGGGGAAAAGGTCATTTTGGGGAGAAAGGACTGAAGGACCAGAGATTTCAGTGTAAGGAACGGCTCGCTGCATATGTTGGGGAAAACTAGCAGGTTGGTACAGGAGAGGAACATGTGAGGCAGGAAGTGGGGGGAGATGAAGTTGAAACTATTACATGTATTATGTAATGTAATTTTTATAACTTCCCTATGAAGCATGTGCTATAATTACTTCAATTTAATAGACAATAAAACAAAGGCTGAAGGAGGTTTGGTGACTGGTTCAAAGACAGACCACTGAGTGAGCTGAGGTGCTCAGACTTGAAGCAGGCTGCCGGCCTTTGGAACCTGTCCTCTCGTCCTCCACTTCAGGGTCTACAAAGCTTGGTTTTCTGGCCAACATGTTTTTCCTTTCTTAATCTTTAAAAGGCAACACCCCTTGCTGGATTCTCTTCCTTCTACCTGCTTCATGATGTGACCAATGTTTTGCTATGTTGGGACCAGAGGATCTGATTTTTATGGCCTCTTCTGAGTCTGGTTTCTAGTTTTTTCCCCCTCCTTTTAATAGAACAGAAATCATTTTT
Organism: Marmota marmota marmota; assembly: GCF_001458135.2. Lineage (NCBI taxonomy): Eukaryota > Metazoa > Chordata > Mammalia > Rodentia > Sciuridae > Marmota > Marmota marmota. The sequence goes on from NW_025999969.1 coordinate 3,302,230, forward strand.
TGAATTTTTTTTTTTTTTTTTTTTTTTTTTTTTTTGTGGTGGGACCTCACAATCTATTCTTTCCTTCCCTGGAACAATGTCTTGCCTTGCCCAGGGAGGAAGAAAGTAGCTACAAAGAGAACAAACAGTTGGATGGCTTTGACCTTGTTGTCTGATTGAGGACCCTGGGAAAGCATAAGAGAGAAAAGTGATGGGCTTCTCTATCTGGAGATTGGAAGCTAGAATTCTTCTCTGATCAGGGATGTGTAAATAAGGACAATGCCTTCTATATGAACATTCTCAAAAAATATTTACATTAATTCATTATTCTTTCCCCAAAGCATGAAAGAAAGACATGCTGTGCATAAAAAACTTGCCTTTTCAGTGTTCACAGTCTGATGAAGGGGAGAGAAAAACATGTCAACCAGCATTTACAATGCAGTGTGATAAGGACTATGACAAAGGAAACTTGGAATGCTATGTCTTAGAGGGCAGATAAGAGAGACTGCAATAATAGCTCAAGAGGTTGATACCTGAGCCAAGTAAAGAACAGAAATCTTTAAAGAAAACCTTTATGTGCCCAATCATGTATGATAGGTGAGAAAAAAAAGATTTATCTCCTTTCTAAAAAGTTCCAGGTTCATTTGGGAGCCCACATATTACCTGTGAAGCCTCTAGTTCAGAGAGGCCCTTTGGGGACTGGAAGGGGAACAAGCTGCCTGGGCTGGAGGAATCGGATAAGTGGGCCATGATTTGTCCTTTGAGGATGAGGAGGATTGGGGAAGGTAGAAGGCATCCCATATGATGAAAATTATCCTGACTCATCTAATGATGAATGGGACATCTTTTGCCTTTGTCCTTGTCTGAGGCAGTATAGGGTATTCACTAAAAATAAAGTTCATTGAAAATTAATAAACCAAGAGCTCAAAGATAGATGATGAAGCTATAGAATTAAATAAAACAGACTATGACTATGATGGCTTGGATATGAGGTAACCCCCAAAGGCTTCTGCAGGAATATTCAGAGGTGAAATGATTAAATTATTAGAACTGTAACCTGATTAGTCCATCCTAGTTTGAATGAACTGACTAGGTGGTGGAGGAGGTGGGTCACTGGGGGCACATCCTGGAAGGGTTCATCTCCTCTGCAGCCCTTTCCCGTTCTCTGCTTCCTGGCTGCCAAGAATGGCGCAGCTTTCCTCCACCAGCTTGGGCCCAGAGCAATGGAGTTCAGCCCACCATGGACTAAACCTCTGAAACTGTGGGCCAAGATAAACTTCTCTAGGTTGCTCTCGTTGAGTGTGTTGGTCACAGTGATGAACAGTTGATTAACACAGTTACTGAGGTAAGGGAAACAATTGAGGACACAAACAATATCCTTACAGAGAAAGTTAATAAAGGGGTTTGGGAAATACTGTGGTAAAACACTTGCCTAGCATGTGTGAGGTTCTGTCCTCAGCAACACACACACACACACACACACACACACACACCAGTTAATAAAGGAACAGACTAAAATCCATTTAAAACTAAGTTACTCACAGAGAAGGAAAGCTTGAGGAAAATCAGTCTATGATGAGAAGAAAAGATAAATCAGAGATCTAAAGTTGCTCAAAGGTGACGCTCTAGGATGGCAGTTGGGGAATCCTTAGAGGCACATACCACTTTTGCTTATGTTCCATTGTCCAGGACTTGGTCACATGAACACACCTGGCTTCAAGGTAGTGGAGAAAAAATTCTTCAACTAGGTGTTGGGCAATTCTTAAATCTCAGGATTTTCCTTTTCTATCTCTGAAAGGTAAATCTTGATATTGGGTACAATTAGTTGCTGCTATGGAGAAAAGTCATGTTGGCCCGAACCCTAACCCTAACCCTTAACCTGCAGCAGAAGAAAGACACTTAGTGGAGATGTTCACAGAATTCTGGGGGAGAGGCAGTGGGACCCGAGACTTCCATACTCTGTTAATTCCTCAGCAGATGTAAGGCGGGGAGATGTTCTCATACTCACAAGAACCTGGGAGATATTGATTAACAAACATACTTAAGAAAAGGGTTTAAAGGTGATTTGATAAGTCCTTGCTCCATTTAACTAGAGAAGCAAAGCTAAGCCGAGGTGGGCAGTTAAGGCTCAGAGAGAGGATGTGATAAAGTAAAAAGAATTACCAGAAGCAGAAATTGGGGGAGAAGTGGAGGAGGTGTAAGTGGCAACTTTCCCTCTCACACTATTTAAATGAGGTGTTAAAGTGACAGCTTTAAAATACAGCTATTTCATAAAGCAATCAGTATCCAACCTTTCACACATCCTTCCTCTCATTCTCCACATTTCTATACATATGTAAATAAAGAGATGTGATAAATGATATCAATCTGTTTTTTTCTGGACAGAGGAATCTTGGGTGATTTTTAGCTCTATTTTCATGTGTTGATTGACATTTGAAAAATCATGAGCAGGTCCTATTTAAGTAAAACCCCTAAGGCTATTCTAAAGGGCATCTTTGAATACATAGGAAGTGGAGAGTGGGCTGGGAGATACAAACAGATGTATTGTCTTTTCATGGGGGTTTGGGAGTCAATTATGTAAATCCCTAATTCCAAGCAGAACAAAACATGCTGTAAATCAGATGAAGAGTTGGGTCATGGGGCCAGAAGATGACAGAGAAGGCTTCACAAAGGTTATAGTTTGGCCTGGATGTTGAAGGAGGAGATTTCTGATAGGTGGATGAGAGAAAGGACATTCCTGGCCTAGGGGGACAGCAGGAATACCAGTGAGGAGGAGTGAGGTATGTGGCTTGTCTGGGAAACTTGGTGATTTGTTGTGGTTGGCAAGCAGAGGGCAGATGAGAGAATAGCCTGCTTGGTCCCCACCCACAGCTTACCAGGTGCCATACACAGACAAACCCAGCTGCCTGGTGACCCCACAGAATGGGCAAGTTATCCCTGCGGTGCAGAGGAGGATGCTGAAGCCGAGTAAGAAGTTAATTTTCCCCCAAATAATACAGGGACGAAACTTTGAAGCCCTTGGGCTGCCTGCACTCCAAAACTCAGGGTTTCTCTACTGTTCTACGGTTCGTAGTGTAGAGACCCAAATTAGCCATCTCTTTGAAAGGAAATGTCTAAAAATGTAAATAAATATAAAAATGTGCCAAGTGTGGTAGTGCACATCTGTAATCCCGGCCGCTAGGGAGGCTGAGGCGGGGGGATTGCAAGTTCAAAGCCAGCATCAGCAACTTAGCCAGGTCCTAAGCAACTAAGGAAGACCCTGTCTCAAAATATAAAAAGGGGTTGGAGATATGGCCCAGTGGTTAAGCATTCCTGGGTTCAGTCCCCAATATCAAAAAAACATGTGTGTGTATGTATGTGTGTATATATATATGTGTGTGTGTGTGTGTGATTTCTTTGTAAATATTTTATCAATAAATATATCTTATCTATCTTATATTTTACACATAGATATATTTATATAAACATATAAAGTATGTAAACATGAAAATATTTGCCTATAAAATATACTTTTTAAGCATTTTTACTTTTTTATTAAATATTTTTAGCTGTCGATGGACACAACACCTTTATTTTATTTATTTATTTTTATGTGGTGCCAAGGATTGAAGCCAGTGTCTCACATGTTCCAGGCAAGCCAGAGCCCCAGCCCTAAAATACATTTTAGATATGAATTTTATAGGTAAAATTTTAGATGATTGTAAGAATTTAAAACATGATCCAGACTTGGCATCTAGCAGTTGTATGGCCTCATGCCTTAATCATAGCCTGAATTTTCTTATCCATAAAAAAAGGATAAAGACTGTGCCACTGTCTAGCCTCAGATGAGTTTTTATATTCTAATTAGACTACAGATGTGACATGTTGAGAAAGGATAGGCCATAAAGAAGGCTTGTTAATGCTGACACACCCTTTGGTCTTCCAAGAGCAGTGCATCTGTTAAAGCATGCACAGATGTCCGTAAAAGCTCTCACTGTCTGGGACAGTGGTCCCTACAGTGTTGAAAACAAACAACTTGGTCAACAGGTAAGAACCTGTGCTCTCCTTGACGTGAATAACCCATTGGGGGCTGTAGCAGGATGCAGCGGAAGAGGAGGCCAGCTCTGCCTCTGCCCGGATGAGTGAATGCTGCTCCTGCCTTCCTGGTTGCTGGGGAATGTCTGGGTTAGGGAGTTAGCCAGGATGGCTGTCAACAGCTTGGCGAGGGTGGAGGAGGGTGTCCAGACGTGCCAGGCTATGGGAAGGAATACCAGAGCTGCCCGGCAAGCAGGCCCCTGCCATGTCTGGGAGAGGCTGGCGGTCTGGAAAGGGACAAGAGACACATGTTTGCGGAGGAGTCTGGTCACCATCCTTATTTTGCAGAAGTACCAAGGAGAGCAAGGGTGGTCTAGATAGAGTGGGCTTCTGACTGCACATCAGGTGGGCGGGCAGCCAGACCTCAGCATTTAGCTAATGGGACCTGGGACACCTGGGACACCTTGTATTAGTTCCAGAAATATAGGGATATAGGGTCTGGGATGGGGCCTGACATGCTCTGAAGGTCCAAAAGAGAGAAAGAGAGAGAAAGAGAGAGAGAGAGAGAGAGAGAGAGAGAGAGAGAGAGAGAGAGAGAATGTTTTAATATTTATTTTTTTAGTTTTCNGGGTATAGGGGCAGCAGTGCTACTGCAGAAAGACTCAAGCTATTCCACTCTGCTGAAGAGGTCTGTGCTTACTTCCACAGTTACTGACTGTGTTCTGTGAATCTAGTAGTGTTAGACCATAATCTCCTGGAAGGTGGGGACAATGCCTGGACCCTGCATGGCCTCAGGCCAGCATACTCCTCAGGCTGGAAGGCCTTAGCAGTGAGCTTAGCCTTCCTGATGCCCCTGTTTGCCCTCTGAGATCAGGCAGCACCCAACCAGTGACATGAATGACTCCTCTGTAGGTAAGGCCAAGGTGTGGGAGCCGGCAGTGGGAGATGTAGCAGCCCATGGTGGGTATCACCTTGGACTGCTGTGGGCCTTCTGCCACACTAAACAGTCTCTCTCTCTTTTTTTCCCCCCTACTGACCAATTCTGGCCTTCTGTGGCTGGGGGAGTCAAGGGGCAAGTCGAATCAGGGAACATTCTCTGGGATGGCCCTTGGATCTGAGCCCTAGGATGGGGCCTGACATGCTCTGAAGGTTGCGACCTTGTTCTTTTTGTCTTATCCTTCTGGGAATCAGGGTGGTCATAGCAGTTTGTTCCAGGTGCGAGCAGGAGGAAGGCAGCCAGGGATCTCTGACAAAAGCAGCCAGGCTGAGTCATTATTTATCTGCTGCAAGACGGCAAGGATCGCCTTTGTCAATTGTACGGTGCCAGCGCTGGGAAGATGCTGGCCCAGGGCCCGAGCTGGAGGTGGTTAATGACAGTGTTAGGACTAAATCCCCGAAGATGCTTCCTGCCAGAGGGCTTGTGGCGGCTCCTTTTTTTGCTGTACACAATGAACATCTTATTCTGAGTTGTAAATTTGGAGGAGGAGAAAGAACAGGCAAAGAGGAGATGACACCAGATGGACCAAGGGAAATGCTTCTGCATTGAAGAGTCCTGTCCTTGTCCCCAGAGCCGGTCCTGTGACTCAGTGGGAGATGGGAGTCAACTTATAGACTTCCCCATTACCATGTGCAAAGTCACCTTTCTCAGAAAGTCCTTATCATTTGAAAGAAATCACAGACTTTTCAGCCAGACAGATGGGTTTAAATTCCAGATGTGCCCTCTCAACTGAGCAAACTTGGAAACAGCTTTGATGATCCCCATTTCTCATCTTAATCTACATTAATTGTTCCTACCTGACGGCATTGGTGTGAGTACTATATGCAGGGCTTAGCCTAGTGCTGGGCACAGGACTGCCATCAACAAATGATGGTTATTTAAAATCATAGCATTTACTGATGGTTAGTCTCAGTTATTGATCATTGAATGGACCAGACACACTGCAAGACACTGAAAATATGAAGGCAGATGAGCTCCATCCTCTTCCTGTCTGTCTAGGAGGAGTCACTGGCATGAGTGTAATGTGTGTAAAGGGATTTGCACAAGTTGCTAAGGGAGTAAGAAGCAGGGGCAGGGTGGGATCCACTCTAACTGTAGAGCAGGGTTAGAGAAGAAGAGAGGAGACCTTCAAAGGGCTCTGAAGCAGGAGTTTTGATGAAGATGAGTTTTCCAGGCATTAGGCTGAGGGAATTTGAGGACCAGACCGAAGGAAGGTTACAACTGGGATTAGGCTGTAGATTCACTCATAAGGGAAAGCAGGAGCTTGGCTGTATAGGGACTCCCCTGACAAGGAGCCCATGGGGTTTCTACCCCTGCTGGCATTTGGGCCCACTTAATTTGGGTCAGGATAGAATCTGCCATCTTTCCAGCAAGTGGATAGAAATGGGTGGGGATCCAACCTGGCTTGAGTGGGGCAGAGAGTGTTAAGGTGGTACTTGTCATCGAGGAGGTCTCTCTAGGGTTAGGATCAGTATCAGACAGGAATTGCAAATGCAGAGCCCATTAAGAACAGGCTCCAGGTAGTGTGGACTGGAGGGGCTCCACACAAGGGGGGCATAGAACTGTTGTCAACTTGCGACAGAGGGTAGGTGGGAAGGGTGAATTTTGCAGTTATTGGGAAGTCCAGGGACCTCATGTGCAGCACTCCATGTTAAATAAAAAGAACCAGAGGAGATCTCCTTGGAATTCAAGGATGTATGTGTGTGATTTTTAGTTATCCACAAATAATGTCAAATCCCATGATATACAAAAACTGGGCAGATTATTTTAATGAGCTAAAAACAGAATTATATTTGCTACAACAATGGTGTGCCACTTAGCTGAACATAAAAATAAACACAGGAGCTTTCATTTACTGAAATCTTACCATGTCCAGGCATGTTATAAACTTTATAAGTAATCCTGCTTAATCCTGATTAAATCCAGCTTTCTCTACAGCATACCTGCTCCACAAATCTGAATGTGACTGTAGGAAAAGTATGCCAGCATCTGGACTGCTCCCACTTTTAATGCATGCCCATGACTCAGGGGTGGGTGTTGGTGTTGTCAGGCCATCTGGTACCATTTACTTGGTTCAGTTGATCTCAACTTCAGCTACTGTTAGTGTACTGCTGCCTGAATTCTGCTCCAAACTAATGAAATCAAAGTCTTTATGGGGTGAACCTGGGTATCAGTGTCTTCTTTTAAAACTCTACAGTTGGCTGGGCATGGTGGTGCATGCCCATAATCCCAGCAGGAGGAATTGCAAGTTCAAGGTCGGCCTCAGCAATATAGCGAGACACTTCAGCAACTTAGTGAGATCCTATCTGGAAATAAAAAATAAAAAGGGCTCAGTGTAGCTCAGAGGTAAAGTGCCCCTGGGTTCAATCCTCAGTACAAAATAAATAAAAAAGCAAACAAACAGAGAAACAAAAATCAAACCTCCTCAGTTGATTCCAGTGGGCAGAGATGGTTGAGAACTATCCGTCATTCTCTCTAATCTAAAAGTGTGACAGTTTTACACTTTTTTCTCTCTTCAAGTCTCTAACACCTCTTTCCCCATTCTTTTTTTCAGATGATAACTTGTTCCATACTCACTTGAGAAAATAATGGCAATCAGAAGAGAATTTTCACCCCTTTTGGCTTAGTCCATTCAGGCTACTATTACACAGTACCTTAAATAGAGTGATGTAAAAACAACAGAAATTTGCTGCTCATAGTTTTAGAGGTTGAGAAGTCTAAGATAAGTCAAGGTGCTGGCAGATTTGGTGTTCGATGACACTTTTTAGTTCACGACGGTGCCTTCTTAGTGTGTCCTCACGTAAGAGAGGACTAGCTCGCTTTCTGGGGTCTCTTTTCACAAGGACACTGTTCCTGTTAAAGATGGCAGAGACTTCAAGACTTCCCAATGAGCTCATGTTGAGGGTTAGGGTTTCAACATATGAATTTGGGGAGGGGAGAGAAACAAACGTTCAGCCCATAGCACCTTTCCACTACCAAATCTGCCCAGTTTTACCTTCTGCCTGTTCCTGTGGATGGTTAATTGCTTCTGCACCTATTTGAGATCAACTTCTCCACTTGTGTACGCATGTTATTTCCAGTTAATGAGGATATAACTTCAGCAATTCTCCCTTTTATTTCCAGTATTCTTTCTCTACTGGATCATTCCCATCTCTGTCTGTCTGCCATCTATCTCTGTTATGTTTCTCACTTCCGCCCACCCACATACATATCTGCACATGATACACATCTTCTGCTTTCGCCTACCCCTCTAGTTATTGCCTCCTTTTTCAGCTCCTGCGAAGTGTGGCCTACACTTGCTCCCTGTAGTTCCTCCTTTCATTCTCATTTTAACCTGGTCTAGTTAGTCTTTTGCTCTTGTCACTGCATCAAAACTCAAGCTGTTAAGCTCCCTAAGAACCTACTATTGCCAAATCCAATGGCCAAATCTCAGTCCTTTTTTTTTAAAAAAAAATTTTTATTTGCTCTTTTTAGTTATACATGACAATAGAATGTATTTTGACATATTGCACATACATGGAGTATAACTTCTCATTTTTTAATAACTTTGTTTATTTATTTTCATATAGTGGTGAGGATCAAACCCAGGGCCCTGCACGTGCTAGGCAAGCTCTCTACTGCTAAACCACAACCTCAGACAACTTCCCATTTTTGAGGTTGTGCGTGATGTGGAGTTTCATTGCTTATGTGGTCATATATCCACATAGGAAAGTTATGTCTGGTTCATTCTGCTGTCTTTCCTATTCCCATCCCCACCCCTTCCCTTCATTCTTCTTTGTCTAATCCACTGAAATTCTATTCTTCCACCCTCCTTCTTATTGTGAATTAGCATCTGTATATCAAGAGAGAGCATTCAGCTCTTGGTTTTTTGGGATTGGTTTATTTCACTTAGCATGATAGTCTTCAGTTCCATCCAGTTACTGGCAGATGCCATAATTTCATTCTTTATGGAAAAGTAACATTCTCTTGTGTATATGTACAACATTTTCTTTATCCATTTATCTGTTGAAGGATAAAGCTGACTGCTTATTTGACTCACCAAATGCATGCTGATCGGAGACAGGTCAATCTCTATTTTAATTTGAAAGATCGTTCTCTATCTGGGCCTCCTGCTCATATTCTTGTTTCTATGGTCTATTTTCAAAACAGGACACCAGAGTGATCATTTAAAAAGATGCGTTTAAAAAGAACCAATGTAGGTTGGTTCTATAGCTGAGCTATTGGGAATTGAGCTGGTATGAACATTGATGTGACTGCGTCACTGTAGTATGATGATTAAGTCCTTTGGGTATATATAGAGGAGTGGGATAACTGGGTCAAATGGTGGTTCCATCCCAAGTTTTTTAAGGAATCTCCATACTGCTTTCCAGCATGGTTGCACCAATTTTCAGTCCTACCAGCAATGTATGAGTGTTTCTTCTCAGTCCCTTTTTTTTTTTTTTGATTGGCCGGAAGTGTTTGATGTGATCAGTCATTCCAACCCTCTTGAAAAGGTGCCTTTTGTTGGCTTCTGAATCATTACCCTCCTTATCTCTCTTCTGTAACTGCCCCCTCCTTTCAGTCTCTTTTGTTAGCTCATCTTTACTTGTTCACTCTGGAGTTCCCCAAAGAGTGACCCTTGGACTTGACCTCTTTATTTATCTTCTCACTCCCTAGTGATCTCAGTCCATCCCCACCTGACAGCCCTTAGTTTCTCTCCACCCCAGATCTTTCCCCCGTACTCTGCACTCACATATTTAGCCATCTACTGCATGTTTCCTTAGATGTCTAGTAGACATCTCAAATATGACAAGTCTGAAACTGAACTGCTGCTTTTCTCTCCAAAACAGCTGCCCTGCCCCTTCAGTAGATGGCAACTTCATTTTTCCAGTTTTAGGTCTTAGAACTATAGAATCCTTCAAAATTCCACTTTTCCCGAGCTGTATTCTCTGTCAGCAGATCCTGTCAGCTGTGCTTTCAAAATAAATCAAGAAGCTGACTGCTTATTTGACTCACCAAATTCATGCTGATCTGAGACAGGTCAATCTCTATTTTTAATTTGAAAGATTGTTCTCTCTCTGGGCCTCCTGCTCATATTCTTGCTTCTATGGTCTATTTTCAAAACAGAAACTAGGGTGATCATTTAAAAAGATGCAGTGTCATGTAATTTTTCTGTTCAAAAGCCAACGAAGGATGCCTGTTTCACTCAGAGCTAAAGTTCTTAGAAGGACCTGTGAGGCTGTGCGTGACCTGAGCTTTGGACCCTCCCAAGCTTCACCTCCTATTCTTTCCACCTCTTCATGTTGCTTATCTCACTGATTTTACATCTCAAACATAAACCACCTTTCCCTTCCAGAGTCTCTGCTCTCAGTTTTCCCTTTATTTGGAATACCCTTCCTTCATCCATGGTTTGCATCATCCCCTCCTTCTGGTTTAAATGTCACCTTAACAGAGAGGTCATGTGACCACTTTAAATAAGACAATGATCTTGTACCTGTCTCCTTCCACTGTCAAACCCCGCTCCATCTTTCCGTTTTATCTGTCTTGTTGTTCTTCAGGAGGTTAGAAAGACATCTAACTTATTTACTCTGTGTCTGTTTTCATTAGGGAGTCATTTCCAAGAGGGCAGGGACTTTACCTCTTTTGTTCGCAGCTATTTCTTTAGGACCCAGAGCAACTCGACTTAGGCACAGTACATACCTGTTGACTGGATTTATCTACATCTTTTCAACATTTCAGAATTAGCTGGCATATCCCACAGTTTATAGATGAGGAAACCGAGGCTCAAAGAAGTTAAGTAACTTTCTCAGAGTAACACAGCTTGCTAGCATAGAGCTGGAACGCAAACCTTCCAAGTGTCCATATACCATCTCCCTGTTCAGTCTGGTTTCCCCAAGCACCCACATTTCAAGCTGCCTCACCACCCCCCCCACATCTAGTTGCAAACAAGCAGCTCCAAAGAGTGACAAAATCCCTGTGAAAATGTCCCCAATGTGACTGAAGGTGTAAGAAATGCCTACCTAGTGCCTATCTGCAGTTTCCAAGTTCAAAAACCTGTGAATATCTAATTTTATTCTTAACCCATTTGGTGGTGAAACCTGATTTTGACTGATGCCTGTAAAGTGTTTTCCTTTGTCTTGGTAAATAGTACTTCTTTTAAAGGTCTTTCCACAAACACTAAAAATTTAAGAGCTCAGATCAGGCACAGCAGAAGCCAAGAAGAGAGTGTGTGATGTATGATCTTACACCAGGGGAAATAAGCCCTCCCTCCACCCCGAACCCTCTTCTCTGCTTTGTTCACACAATACTGGAAAGCCAGGGTTGTGCCCCCTTCCTCTAGGCACAGGATTAGAGGCATTTATGCATAAACTTACAAGCCCAAGAGAAAAAGCCTATAGATACTGATGTTTAGAGTTCTCTAAATAAAGGTACAGATTAGTCAACCACAGAGAGCATCCTGTCAACTTATCAGTGTTTCACCTTTAAATTGAAAAAGATAGCTAAGAAGCACCAGATGTTTGAGAGATAGGTGAAAAACAAAAGACAGAAACCCAAAGGGACAGACAACAACAATATAAAAAGAAATGCACAAAAAAATAGAAGTAATATAGGGACTAGAAGAACACTTCACACAAACTCTGATTATTAATCCCAGAGAAACAAGAGAGTATTGCATCAATAGAGAAGTGAGGGACAAAAAGAAGCACTCAGAGAGTATGAATGACCTCTTGGAAATTAAAGTACGAGAGCAGAAGCAAATAAATCAGTACAGGGTTGGAGTAAAGTTGAAGAAATCATGCAGCAAGTCAAACAAACAAACAAACAAAGGCAATGAAATAAAAAACAAGAAAGGATTATTGTAAGAAATCCAACATCAGAATAATAAGACTTCTAGCTAGAAAAAGAGAATACAGACAATGAAGGGGAAAATTTCATAAAAATAATACAAAAAAACATTTGATACTTGAAGGATTTATCCTTATAGATTGAAAAGCCCAGTGGGTACCTAGGCTATAAATGAAAAAAGGACACATCAGATGCAAAACTTCTAGACATAAAAATAAATAAATAAAAACAAAACCTCCAAAGGGAGCGTAGGGTAAAAATAGAAGTCTGATTGACATGAGCTATCTGTACAGCAACACGTACTGGAAGACAATGAAGATATACCTTTAAAATTGTGAGAGGATATTATTTTACACTGAGACATTTTATACAAATTATTAGCCAAGTGTGTGGGTGAATACTGGCATTCTTAAATATGAAAAGTTTCAATTATTTTACCTTCTATTACAGCCTTTCTGAGGAAGCTACTATGCATGTATTCCTCCAAAACTAAGGAGTAAACAAGAAAGAATAAATGGGATCTCAAATCCAGAAAGCAGCCAGTTTGAGTTGGATAAGAGGACAGAAGTTTCCAGATAGGAAAGTTTTTAAGAAATTAAAAACAAATAACAAAATAATGGTATGAGACTGTTCTGTGATGAGTTTTATAGTTTTTTGTTAGAAAATTGAGGGCTAAATTAGTGATAGGTACATAGAAAATTAAGCACACAAACAAGAAGCAAGAATGGATCCTAGAAATGACCACAAAGGAATGCACATGAAAGGCATTATCGTAATACCCTGTGAGGCTCAGCTGTGAATAGCAATTTAGCTGATCCTGATAATATATTAAGTTCTGGTGTTGGCTAAATAAAAAAATGGTAAAACTGTATGGGGAGAAAATGGAAAGAAAGAGTGTCTGGGATGGTGGAATAGGAAGCCAAACAATAATATCTAACATGGAAAAAAAGCCATATGAATATGCTGTTTGTATATATGGAGCTAGCTCTAGAAGTAGATAAAAGAGTTGAAATTGTTGAGTTTTTGCAGTAGAAATCAAGGACATGGAGGTCCTGGGGGCAGGGTCTGCTGTTTCTGTCTTTAAGCCTGGCAGCCCCCCAGGTTTTGACAAACATGGATGTGTGTGGCTCTCATTTAGAGGAGCTCAGTGGCTCACACGTATCCAGATTGGACCTAAAATAGGCATAACCACAACTGAGCAGGTGCTGTACAGAAGACATTAACAAAGCAGTCAAATAAGTGGCAGGGACATTCTCCTTTGGATATTTTACATATGGCATTGTCAGACGAGCTTCCCTTTCCAAGTTCCCTGAAAATAAATTCATACCCCTTTCCTCATTGTATCAGAAATCACTCCCGTATCCCGTATTCAACTCAAGTTTAATTTCAGCTCTTGACTGAGATCTCCTGACCTGGCTTTATCCTAACACTGGAGGGCACAGAGGCCTCTGTGCTGCGATGGGCAAAAGGTGTGACTTACGCAGTTGAGGGGGAGAAACAAAGAATGTCCATGCGCTTCTGCCTTTGTCAATGCTTTATTCACTTAATTCACTCCATACAATTTTACTCTATAGGTTCTTAATCAAGAAAACTGCAACAGACATAATCAATTCACAGCAAACAATTCTAGGTTAATTCTAAGCACTGCAAACACACTTAATCACGACAGGTTCATGACAGACATTCCCTCTGCATGCTAAGTTCAAGTTGTCAGATCAAAAGTCTCAAGCCTTAGACTTTAAGTCCAGCAGATACAGACCGAAGTGATAAGGTCAGGAACCAAAGCAGGCTTCTCCTCCGGTGGAATTGACAGCCGTTGAGAAGAGGGTCATAGGGAGAAGTTGCGGCTCTCATCAGGGTTAAGATGTGGCTGTAGAGTTTGACAGCGTGAGGAAAATGTAGAGGATCAGCAAACGATGAAAAGTGTTGGGATGTCAGTCCAGGTCCTCATCAGGCTCTCAATGTGAGGGCATCAGTGTCAGCTGGCTGAATGTCTGTTCATTTGCTCCATTATTTATGCCAAATTTTGACCCCCCATTCAATCTTTATTAGCTGCCACCTGGTCTCTCAGTGACATCATTTACCCTGGGGTTAAAACTTCTGGTCTGGTGGTCCCCACCCTGATCTTTTTTGTCTTTCTCTCTTATCAGGCGAGCACAGCCTGCCAGAGACTTCACTCTGAGTTTATCAGGGTGAGGAGAAGTGATTTGTTGGTTTCTGAGGGCCACACTATAGGGCTTCCTTAGGCGTGTCTGGTGAGACTGCAGGTTTCAGACTGGAGTTTATAAAGTGGAGTTGCTTAGGCTCAGGCCTAAGGCCATCCTCATGCTCTGGGAGCCAGGTTGTGTGAGCAGTTCTGGTTCAGTGACTCACCAACTTTGTACCTGGGTTACTTCTGAAAGCTTTTGTCACCTCTGAATTTGTCTGAAATGGAGAAAACACTCTTTGTTAATAGGATCGGGTAAGGAATAAGTAAATAATTTTAAAAAAGTGCCTGGCACACACTAATTTCTAAAACAAATAAAAATAAAACAACTTAAGGGAAAACATAGTTAACACTTGTTCTAAGAGCCTTGTAATGTTGCCCCTGGGCCCCACAGATGAACCTTCAAGAAGGAACATGAGCCCTGGGAGGAGAAAGGAGGGTGAATATAAACTGGGAAGTCTCCTGATTTTAGCAGAAGTTCTTGTGTATTTTGGGTGCTTTTGGTTTGACTGTAGTGCTCAGCAAATTTGTCATGACCCAGGTCCTGGAATGTTTTACAAGGATCTATAAAAGCTCTTAGCTAGTTTACTTCCATATCGAAACACAATTAGAACAATTGCTCCCGTCCCAAATAATGTGGGATAATGGATCCAGGGTTAACAGGGTTATCCTTTACCCTAAGGCCCCTGTGTGCCTGGTGGCAATTGCTCATTGAAGCCAGGGACTTGGTCCAGTGACTTAATCCTGTGACATTCTGAACTATTCTCTGACTCAAAACAGAGCCTGTTAGCTAGTCCAGCTCTAAGGGCTGGGACCATGAAGTTCTCAGGGTGTAAGTTCTTGGCTCAGTTTATGGATCTTCTTTGGTCCCAAACTCCTTCTTTTTCTTTTTTTTTTTTTTCTTTTGGTACCAGAGATTGAACCCAGGGGTACTTAGCCACTGAGCTACATCCCTAGCCCTTTTATATATTTTATCTAGAGACAAGGTCTTGCTGAGTTGCTAGAGCCGTGCTAAATTGCCGAGGCAGGCTTTGAACTTGCAATCCTCCTGCTTCAGCCTCCTGAGCTGCTGGGATTACAAGCAGGAGTGGATTATTCCACTGCACCGGGCAAGTTCTTTGGTTCTTGATGTGCTCTGTAACTCCTAGCTCTGGGTTTGTGTGCAGTGTCTCACACGCTGGGCGCCTGAAGGAGAAACACTCACTGGAGGTAGGAGGGAGTTAAAGAGGACCTGGGAGTCTCATTTAGCTGCTTTCTTTTGTAGAGTCATCTTCTGGATGCTTCTGGGTCTGAGGGTGGTGGTGACCAAGTCACTGCCAGAGCTGTAAGTGCAGTTAGGCGAGGAGGGTGTCAAGCAGGGAGCAGCCCTGGGCACACAGAAAGAGGTGAAGATCACCCCTGCTGGCTGGGCCTGGGCTTCAGGATGAAAACAGGAAACCTAATCAAGATGTGGAGCCCAGTATGGGATCGGGAGGGAGGTCAGGAAAGAGTTGGTGGTGGAGTCAGATTGCCATGGGGTGGAGATTCAATGGGAGCTATGTGAAAACTGCAAGGAAACCCAAGAGGATATATTGGTGGCTTGGAGGGACCTGGGTGATCTACTGAACATGCAACATGAAGCAGCATGATTGGAGCAGTTTGTATAATCTACTTAATAGAAAAATCTTTTGAATTTAGAATGAAAAATCACCCAGCTACACTTTAGCAATGGTGGATGGTCCTGTCTGGTAGCCTTATCTATCAGAAACCCAGTCAAGGGCTTGAAAAGGAAGTTTTTTGGTTTTGTTTTTAAAAAAGCTTTTGGGTAGCCACAGTGCTGGGCCTGAACCTTATCTGAAAGCCATGCATAAGAGCCCTCCAGTCCCACCGTGCCCTTGTGCTTCAGTAGACAGAGCTCTGTGAGCTGAGCCCTGGGTTAGCTCTTTTCTTAGCAGGCCCACACAGTCTGTGGCTCCTGCTCTCCACACCGGGCCTCTTAGCGGTGGCCTCTGGTTGCATTTGCTGTATTTGACAGAGCTGAAAGGAAGTCCTGCTCCTACTTATCTGATTTTCCAGCTCAGGTTTGCTGCAGTCTCTGGGCCTGGGAAAGATTACTTTAGGCAGGAAAATTGGTAGCAAGGTAACAGAGACTCACACAAAAATAAGGTTTTATTTGAAGGGATTCAGGGGATGCAAAGAGGAATAAAAAGTTAAGAGCAGAAGAACTTCACAGCAAAGCCACTAGGCTGAGCCATCTCGGGGGCTGCATGGTTTCCGGTCTACCTCTGCTCGGCCTCTGCCCAGGCCTCTTTCTAGGTCAGTATTCTTCCTTCCACAAGTCCCCAGCAATCCCATCGCCTGATCCTGTGCATGACATTTCTTGTCATGGTGCTACCAGCTTCTTTCTCTTGACAAACAGGATTCACGTCTAGTCTTCTTTTCATAGCTGCAGTTTTGGATGAGTATTGGCTCAGTTCCTTATTTATGGATGAATTGACCTAAAATTGACCTCTAATTTCTACTCTTCATTCCTCAGGAGAGGCCCAGGTATGTACAGAGTGGGTGAGGTGGGTGGATAGACCGACAAAGTCTATTTCAGTAATATTGGATGGAGGTCTGCCATTTTCCTAAGAGCTTGGAAATACTAAGGGAGCCCCACATTCCCTCGTGAATCTGTCAATTTTTGTAACCAGAGGTCACAGGGCCTAGGGGTGGCAGGGTAAGAGGGCTACTTAACTAGAAACGGGCATGAGATTTGAATCTGTAAGGTCTTTGCCTGGGCCACAGGACCACAGAAACCCAGTCACCTGCTGCATTATCCATCTCTCACTGAAGATTGGACCTGGGGTGAAAGGAGGGGTACAAGAGGCTGGCTAGAGTGGTGGAATGTGGGGTCCTCCTCCTGGGAAGGAGGAGATGAATCAGTAGCCAGGAGCATGGCCCCTCTTATTCTGGGAACTGTCCTCACTGGCAGGCTCTCTGCTGGCCACTAGCTCACTGTCTTTGCATACAGAGCTGTCCTCCCTGGCTGCTCTCTTGTCCCCATAATGACTCTGGCTCCTGGTGCTTTGCTGGCATTAATCACAGGCAGCAGCAAAGTGCCCAAGGCCTCAAGTAACTGTTTCCTTTTCCATCTCACCTGATGCCTTCGCTCTGTTCTGCCCTGGGTTTTTGTGAGGCCTTGATATTTCCACCCCCTCAAATGGCTCAGTTGGCTTCAGTAGGACCTCAGTTCCCATCAGCTATGTCATCTCCCAGGGTGCCTTTTAATTCTTTTTGTCTCTAAGGCTCTCTTTCACCTGAATACCCTGTTTGTGTGTCCCTCACTCTTTCTTTGCCCCTTGGTGGGTTCCTCCTTGCTAATTCTTGCTCATGCACCTGCTCCCCAAGCCTTGGTGAAGGGCATCCACTTGAGATCCTAGATCTTACCTTAGACTGGGACTAAGGTAAGCGCGTACAGGGAGTGTGAAAAAGGACGCTGGACTCTGGGTCCTCCACACTCATTTCCACAAGGAGTGTCACATTTGGTGTGTCAGGATGTGAATGTGGGAGAGAGTGGGGGAGGAGAGAGACATTGGAGGGAGGTGTACATCTCCCCATTGCTGGGGACTTTCTATGGTGCGATGGCCTTGGAGATGGCATGTCAAGATTGTTCAAAAACATGAGCAATGCAAACTTTTTGACCCAGTAATTTGATTTCTAAGACTGTATCTTAAGGAAATATTGACGAGTTTCCCCCAAAGATAAAGTTTCAAACGATATTTGTAATTAGCACAACAAGAGTTGGAGATGACTTAAATGTCCAGGCTTTGGTGGGGTATCATTTAGCTATGTAGGGGGCCACAGATCATAGGGGATCCAGGGGTACATTCATGTCATGTAGCCATTAATATGACACTAAGAAGATTTTGTAATGACATGCACTAAACCATGGCTAGCTTTTCCACAATATTTAAAAAAAAAAAAAATCTAGATAACAAAAAACAAGCAAAAACCAAACAAACAAAAAACCCCCCAACAAATCAGGAAAGGTATGTTATCTGTAGTTATCTTTTTTTTTTTTTTAGTATTTTAAAGACTACTTATTTTAATTTTCTTATTTGTTCTAATTAGTTATACATAGCAGTAGAATGCATTTTAAAACCTCATACAGAAATGGAGTATATATTCTCGTTCTTCTGGTTGCACATGATGTAGAATCACACCAATCGTGTAGTCATATATGCACATAAGGTATTGATGTCTGATTCATTCTACTTTCTTTCCTACCCCACCTTCCTCCTCTCCTCCCTTCACTCCCCTCTGCCTAGTTCAAAGTGCCTTTGTTCTTCCCTAGCCCCTCTTTCCTTATTGTTAATTAGCATCCACATATCAGAGAAAACATTCAGCCTTTGTTTTTCTGGGAGGATTGGCTTATTTTGCTTAGCGTGATATTCTCCAGCTCCATCCATTTAGCGGCAAATGACATAATTTCATTCTTCTTTAAGGCTGTGTAAAACATTTTCTTCATACATTCATCTGTTGAAGGGCACCTAGGCTGATTCCATAGTTAGCTATTGTGAGTTTAGCTGCTGTAAACATTGATGTGGCTAATTTAAGAGCCTGCTGATTTTAAGTCCTTTGGGTATAAACCGAGGAGTGGGTTAGCTGGGTCAAATTATGGTTCCATTTTAAGTTTTCTGAAGAATCTCCACACTGCTTTCCATAATGGTTGTACCAATTTGTAGTCCCACCAACAATGTATGACTATACCATTTGTTGAATAGGCTATCTTTTTCCCCCCATATCCTTGCTAACAATTTATTGTTGCTTGTATTCTTTTTTTTTTCTTTTTCTTTTTGGGTACTGGGGACTGAACTCAGGAGCACTTGACCACTGAGCCACATCCCCAGCCCTTTTTTGTATTTTATTTAGAGACAGGGTCTCACTGAGTTGCTTAGTGCCTCGCCATTGCTGAGACTGGCTTTGAACTTGTGATTCTCCTGCCTCAGTCACTGGGATTACAGGCATATGGCACCAGCCTGGCTTGTTGCTTGTATTCTTGATAACTGCCATTCTGACTGGAGTGAGATGAAATCCTAGAGTAGTTTTAATTTGCATTTCCCTAATTGCTAGAGAAGTTGAACATTTTTTCATATATTTGTTGACTGATTATATTTCTTCAGTGAAGTGTCTGTTCAGTTCCTTAGCTCATTTATTGATTGGGTTCTTTATTTTTTTGGTGTCAAGTGTTTGAGTTCTTTATATATCTTGGATATTAATGCTCTATCTGAGTTATATGTGATAAAGATTTTCTCCCATTCTGTAGGCTCTCTCTTCACATTATTGATTGCTTCCTTTGCCAGGAAGAAGCTTTTTAGTTTGAACCCATTGCATTTATTGATTCTTGATTTTACTTCTTGTGCTTTAGGAGTCTTGTTGAGGAAGTCAGATCCTAAGCCAACATGGGCCTACTTTTCTTCTAGTAGGTAGAGGGTTTCTGGTCTGGTGCCTACATCTTTGATCCACTTTGAGTTGAGTTTTATGTAGGGTGAGAGATAGGGGTCTAATTCCATTTTGTTACATGTAGATTTCCAGTTTTCCCAGCACCATTTGTTGAGTAGGCTGTCTTTTCTCCAGTGAATATTTTTGGCATCATTGTCTGATATGAGATAACCATACTTATATGGGTTTGTCTCTGTGTCTTTTATTCTGTACCATTGATCTATGTGTCTGTTTTAGTGCCAATACTATGCTGTTTTTGTTACCATGGCTCTGTAGTACACTTTAAGGTCTGTTATTGTGATGCTTCCTGCTTCTTTATTCTTGCTAAGGATTGCTTTGGCTATTCTGCATTTCTTATTTTTCCAAATGAATTTCATGATTGCTTTTTCTAGTTCTGTGAAGAATGTCATTGGTATTTTAATAGGAATTGCATTAAATCTATATAACACTTTTGGCAGTATAACCATTTTGACAATATTAGTTCTGCCTATCCAGGAGCACGGGAGATCTTTCCATCTTTTAAGATCTTCTTCAGTTTCTTTCTTTAGAGTTCTGTAGTTTTCATTGTAGAAGTCTTTCACTTCTTTTGTTAGATTGATTCCCAAGAAATTTTTTTTTTTTGAGGTTATTATGAATGGGGTAGTTTCCCTAATTTCTCTTTCAGGGGATTCAACACTGATGTATAAGAATATGTTTGATTTATGGGTATTGATTTTATATTCTGCTACTTTGCTGAATTCATTTATTAGTTTCAGAAGATTTTTGGTGGAATTTTTTGTATCTTCTAAATATAACATTATGTCATTGGCAAATAGTGATAGTTTGAATTCTTTCTTTTCTATTTGTATCTCTTTAATTTCTTTCTTGTGTCTAATTGCACTGGCTAGAGTTTCAACTATGTTGAATAGAAGTGGTGAAAGAGGGCATCCTTGCCTTGTTCCAGTTTTTAGAGGGAATGCTTTCAAGTTTTCTGTTTAGACTGATGTTGGCTTTAGGTTTAGTATATATAGCTTTTACAGCATTAAGGTATATTCTTACTGTCCCTAGTTTTTCTAGTGTTTTGGAACATGAAGGAAGGCTGTATTTTGTCAAATGCTTTTTCTGCATCTATTGAGATGATCATATGATTCTTGTCTTTAAGTCTATTGATGTGATGAATTATGTTTATTGATTTCCATGTGTTGAACCAACCTTGCATCCCTGGGAGTTAACCCCGTTTGATCGCGGTATACTCTCTTTTAAATATATTTTTGTATGTGATTTGCCAGAATTTTATTGAATTTTTTTTTGCATCTAGGTTCATCAGGGATATTGGTCTGAATTTTTCTTTCTTTGATATGTTTTTGTCTGGTTTTGGTGTCATTCTACTAGTCTCATAGAATGAGTTTGGAAGGGTTCCCTCCTTTTCTATTTCATGGGATAATTTGAAGAATTTTGGTGTTGTCATTGAAGGTCTTGCAATATTTGGCTGAGAATCCATCTGGTCCTGGGCTTTTCTGGATTGGTAGGCTTTTGAAGGAGTCTTCTATTTCATTGCTTGAGATTGACCTGTTTAAATTGTGTATGTCCTCCTGATTCAGTTTGGGTAGATCATATGTCTCTAGAAATTTGTTGATATCTTTGAGATTTTCTATTTTATTGGAGTATAAATTTTCAAAATAGTTTCTAATTGTCTTCTGTATTCAGCAGTGTCTATCGAGATATTTCAGTTTTCATCACAAATTTTAGTAATTTAAATTTTCTCTCCTCATCATTAGTATGGCTAAGAGTTTATCAATTTTAATTTTTCAAAGAACCAACTTTTTGTTTTGTCAATGTTTTTGAGTTTTTATTATTAAAAGGAGCTTCATTTTTTAAACTTAGCTTTCTGACTCTGTGCTTGTGCCTTCAACACTTTCACAATGATTTTCTGTTCCTCAATAAGTAAAGCACACTCGATCCTGTCATGGACACATTTAGCACACATGGAACATCCATAGGCCATGCTGACATGTAAAAATATGGGACACTTCACAAATTTGTGTGTTATCTTTGTGCAGGGGCCATGCTGATCTTTTCTGTATTGTTCCAATTTTAGTATATGTGCTGCCAAAGTGAGCACTGTCAATTTTTTAAATTGTTTCTTTTGTTTCAGTTTCATTGATTTCATTTCTGAATTATTTATTTCCTGTCTTCTACTGCTTTCAGTGTTGATTTGTTCCTCTTTTTTCTAGAGCTTTGAGAAGTAATGTTAGGTCATTCATTGGCTTACTATTCTTTCAATCAGTGAACTCAATGCAATGAACTTTCCTCTTAGCATTGCCTTCATAATGTCCCTGAGATTTTGATATGCTATATTGGTGTTCTCATTTACCTCTAAGTATTTTTAAATTTCATCCCTGATTTCTTCTACTATCCATTTGTCATTCAGTAGCATATTATTTAGTCTTCAGGTGTTAAAGTAGCTCCTATTTTTTATTTTATCATTGATTTCTAATTTCATTCCATTATGATCTGATAGAATACAGGGTATTATCTCTATTTTTTTGGTATTTGCTAAGATTTTCTTTGTGGCATAAGATATGGTCTATTTTAGAGAAGGATCCATGTGCGGCTAAGAAGAAAGTGTATTCACTTGTTGATGGATGAAATATTCTATGTATGTCTGGTAAGTCTAAATTATTGATTATATTATTTAGTTCTATAGTTTCTTTGTTTAGTTTTTGTTTGGAAGATCTTACTACTGAATAGATAGGTGTGTTAAAGTCAACCAGTATTACTGTGTTATGGTCTATTCGATTGAGAAGGGTTTGTTTGAGGCAGATAGATGCTTCATTGTTTGGGGTATAAATACTTAACGATTGTTATGTCTTGCTGACATATAATTCCTTTAAGCAGTATGAAATGTCCTTCTTTGTCTCTTATGATTAACTTTGGCTTGAAGTCTACTTTATCTGATATCACGGTGGAAACCCCTGCTTGTTTACGTGATCCATATGAGTGATGTGTTTTTCCCATCCTTTCACCTCCAGTCTGTGGGCGTCTTTGCCTATAGGTGAGTCTCTTGGAGAAAGCATGTTGTTGGGTCTTGTTTTTTAATCCAATCTGCCAGTCTATGTCTTTTGATTGATGAGTCTGGGCCATTAACATTTAAGGTTATTATTGAGAAATGATTTGTATTCCCAATCACTTTGGTTTATTTCTGTTTTTTAATTTGACATAGTTTCTCCTTTGATTGAATATTCCTTTAGTGTAGTTCCTCTCTTTGCTATTTTTCACTGTTTTCCCCCATTTCATCCTCATGTAATATTTTGTTGAGAATGTTCTGTAGTGCAGGCTTTTTAGTTATGAATGCTTTTAACTTTTATTTATCGTGGAAGGTTTTTATTTCATCTTCAAATCTGAAGCTTAATTTTGCTGGGTATAAAATTCTTGGTTTGCATCCATTTTCTTTCAGAGTTTGATATATATTATTCTAGGACCTCCTAACTTTGAGGGTTAGCTGAGATCTGAATAGGTTTCCCCTATATGTAATCTGATTTTTTTTCTCTCTCAGCATTTACAATTCTATCCTTTTTCTGTATGAAAGTTATTTTCATTAGAATATATCTTGGTGTGGGTCTGCTTAATTTTGTACATTTGGGGTCCTATAAGACTAAGACTCTTGTATTTGAATTTTTATTTTATTCTTTAGGTTTGGGAAAATTTCTGATATTATGTCATTGAAAATATTGTGCATTTCTTTTGGTTTGTATCTCTGCACATTCATCTAGCCCAATAAATCTTAAATTTGGTCTTTTCATGTTATCCCATAATTATTGGAAGTTCTGTTTATGGTTTTTTACAATTTTCTCTGCATGGCCAACTTTATTTTCAAGATCACATATTTTTATCTTCATTGCCTGAGGTTCTGTCTTCCAAGTGGTCTAATCTGTGGGTGATACTTTCCATTGAATTTTTAATTTGATTTATTGATTCCTTCATTTTGTGTATTTCTGCTTGATTTCTTTTAGGAATCTCTATCTCTTTATTGAAGTGATCTTTTACCTCCTGAAGTTTACCTCTGATTTCACTCCTTACATTGTCCTTTACTTCAGGGATCAGTTTGACTATGTAAATTCTGCGTTCCTTCTCTCACATTTCTTCTACTGTGTTGTCAGTAGATTCTATTGTTGGAGCATCTAGATTTGTTTGGGATGCTTTGTTCCCTTGTTTTTTCATGTTGTTTGTGTGTTTTCCCATTTAGTGGTATGGATCTGAGGCAGTACAGTTTCTACCCTGTGGACTTCATAGTGTCCCTGAAGAACCTCACCTTTAAGGGGGAGAGCAATATTAACAGCACCCAATGCAAACTTATGTAGCCTTAATCCAACTAGCTCCTGTAAAGACGTCTACAGTTTTGCTCATAATAAACAGACACATGTGTTCAATTATTGTCTACAACATAAACAGTAAGTCTACTGAAAGGCTTTACAGTTTCGAATGGTGTACAAAGACAGAACATATGTGGTGTAGGATGTGATGTTTATGAGGGAGGAGAAGAGAAGGTAGAAGTAAAAATTTATGGTAGGAGTGAAGGAGGAATCAATAGAGGTTGGCTGTTAGCAGGAGAAAAGAGAAATAATTCAGGGAAATAGATAAGCGAGAGGGAAAATATATACAAAGTAAAAAAAAAAGGTAACAATATAAGAATACACAACAAAACTGTAATATACTATTCAAACATCCCAGTCCTCAATAAACTGATGCATACATATTTCTTGGTTTCAAAATGGTAAGATACGTGAGAAAGAGGGGGAAAATATCTTGATGGAAAATTGAACAATCGTTTCTGTTGGCTTTCAAAAGTTTCACAGCTTCCCTTCTCTGCGGATAGGTGGGGTTGTCTGGAGTTTGATGACAAGCCAGTCCAGTGGGTGCTGGACTGGCTGGTTGGATGAACTTGTACCTTCTTCCAAACTTTCGACCTGTTGTAGCCAGCCCAGTCTGTCTCTATACACTCAAGGATTCTCTGAGCTGGGGAGAACCTGGCTCTCTTCAGCCTCTCCAATGTGTGCTCCTCCAGGGTGAAATGCCCCCAGTCTCCAGCCTTCCACAGGATTGCCAGACCCAGACTGGCCCATGCAGACCCAGCCACAAACTGAGGTATATGGGCTTTGGATTCCCCAGTCTCTGTTACACTGCTGTCCCAAGATTTCAATGATGATCCAACTTGCAATCAGAGAGGCCACCAGGGATGTACTCACAGAAAGAAGCACATGTGAAAAAGCAGCAAGATGGCAGCCAGTAGCACACCCTGCAGAAAGACCCAGATGCAGCCAAACCCACAGGCACCCCAACACTGGACCTCCAGATCCTGGCCAGTGTCCCCAGACAGAGGCAGCTGAGCCCCAAGTTGGCAGCAGTGGCAAACCTGCAGGCACCATGGCCTTGGACCCCCAGGCCATGTCTGGTGTCCCAAGATGGAGGCAGCTACATGCAACCAAACCTGTAGGCATCCTGACAGTGGACCTCCAGGCCCTGGTCAGGTGGCTGCATTCTAAAGACATTTTAATTGAAATCATTTAAATGTTTCTTTAAATTCTTGAAAGCAACTGACATTTAATTTTATGATGATATTTAACAAGTTTTAAAACATACTTGTCTCAGTCCATCTGTCCTGCTATAACAAAATGCCATAACCTGGGGAGATATTTACCATCCTTAGCACCAAAACAAAACCCAAAAAAACCCAAATTGATTTCTCACAATTCTGGAGGCTGTGAGGTTCAAGATCAAATCACCAGCAGATCTGATGTCCAGGTAGAGGGACTGGTCCATTGAAAGCATCTTTTCACATGTTCTCACGTGGTGGAAGAGGTGAGGGGGTGACTGGGGACTCTTTTGTGGTGACAGCAGTGCTATTTATTAGGGCTCTATGATTATGACCTTAGGACTTCCCTGTAGTTATCTTGGGTGTTGAGAATGGGTAACTTTTTCCCTTCTTTTCACTTAATTATATTCTCCAAAATGTATAAATGAAACTAATTTATTTGGCACAAGAAAAACAACAAGTACTTTAAAAACAAATGCTATCTATTCAGGTAGCTAATAATAATCTATGGACTGAAAATTTCGACTCAGTTGAAAATGCTTCCGAAATGAATTAGAAATTGCATTCACATTTGCAATAAGATAGACAAAATACTAGAGGTGGATGGAAGTCTGTGAGCAAACTATTTGATGCATCTCTTGATTGAAACCCACAAATCTGCAATGGTTAACCTAAATACAAGACTTGGGCTGTATCTGTAGTTTTCTTCCCACTAGTGGTAGTATCAGGATTCAGTGCCTGGAGTCGAGTCTGCTTTGCTTAATTTGCAACTCACAATGAAATCACAGAAGGGATGGCTGTGGGTGAAGAGATGGCTAGTTTGGGTCTTGGTAAGGAGACTGGCTTCTTCGGGTGAGGGATGTGGTTCTGTAAGGTGCTCTGAAGTGACCAGAATGCCCAGGGCTAGAGGAATTAGGGTGAGAGGAGCAAGGGTGCTCTCTGTCTTGTCATATATTATATTATTTATCTTATTATATTATATATCTTGTCATATATTATATATATCATATATAATATAATATATATTGTCATAATATATGACAATATATGTCATATATTGACATATATGCTTCTGGTACTCAGCCTGCAACTTTGCTCTGTTTTTGTCCCCTGCAGGCACGGGTAGAGCCAGTTGTGCAGAGCTCTGCAGCGAGCAGCCCAGAAAGAAGCAATGGGTACCATGGAACCCAGCTGAAATGAACTGCTCCTTTGAGTCTGTCCCAAGCCTTGGTGCCAAGTTTTCATCCTAGTGCTGAGGTAAGAACCCTTGAATCCTTGCTTGGGGAAAGAGACAGCAGAATGCCTCTTTGCAGAAGGGGAGAAGGAAATGCCCTCTTCTAAGGCTCAGAAACAAGGAGCAGTTGCTTGTGGTTCAAACCATGTGCTTCCCCCTGAGCTCATCTGGGAGGCAAGGTTATTTGAAGGCAGAATGACATCTAGATAAGGAGTTGTATTTTCTTGGTTGCTGATGAAATTTGAACTCCAAAGAGAATTAATTTATCTTCCAGGTAAGACTGCACCAGATTCAGGTGCATGCTTAGGTGCACCTGTCCTTCCCTGCAAGGGAAGTAAGCTCTTAGGAAACACACACACACACACACACACACACACACACACACACACCAGCCTGAGGGAGACAGAGTGACATAAATTATGCATTTCATTCCAGTAAATCTATAAAAAAATTAACTATTAACCTGGATATGTTCTGAGTATAAAAGTAAAATGTGGACATTTGGAAAAATATTAATGTGGAAGAAAATAAACATGTAAAATTCTACTGGTGTTACCAGACCTTCAGGTCATTTTCTATTAAGATTACTCTTAAGTTTGCACAAGATGCTGCTTCCTTCTGCAGGGAGATAGAAAGATGCGGCAGAAAGAACACTGAATGAGGAGCCTGAATGAGGAGCCAGACCTTGCCTCCAGTCTGGAATCTTTCCAGAGCTTATTTTTTTAAGTATCCAGGAATTTTACAAGCTGGTTGTTAACAATTGTTAGAAAAAATGTTGGTGGTTTGAAATTGGCCATGGTGGGAAAATGTATGCCACAAAAGTTAGCAAATTTTACAATTTTTTTTTTTACTATATTTTCACTTCTTTTTTTTAAATTAATTTTTAAATTTATATATGACATCAGAATGCATTACAATTCTTATTACACACATAGAGCACAATTTTTCATATCTCTGGTTGTATGCAAAGTATATTCACACCAATTCGTGTCTTCATACACGTACTTTGGATAATAATGTCTATCACATTCCACCATCATTTCTAAACCCATGCCCCCTCCCTTCCCCTCCCACCCCTCTGACCTATCTAGAGTTCCTCTATTCCTCCCACGTTCCCCCTCCCTACCCCACTATGAATCAGCTTCCTTATATTAGAGAAAACATTCAGCATTTGGTTTTTGGGGATTGGCTGACTTCACTTAGCATTATCTTCTTCAACACCATCCATTTACCTGCAAATGCCATGATTTTATTTTCTTTTATTGCTGAATAATATTCCATTGTGTATATGTGCCACATTTTTTTTTTTTATCCATTCATCTACTGAAGGGCATCTAGGTTGGCTCTACAGTTTAGCTATTGTGAACTGTGCTGCTATAAACATTGATGTGGCTGTGTCCCTGTAGTATGCTGTTTTTAAGTCCTTTGGGCAAACGGGGCTTTTTGTTTTGGAAATTTGGATTGCAACAGTTCCTCACTGGTTCCAGTGGCTACTCTACCATCATGCAAGTTACTCCATCTGTGTGTCCCCCCTCCCCCCCACTTTTTTTTTTTCTCATTTGTGCACAGCAGGTGTTCAATAAACATTAGCTGCATGGATCAATGGGAGTGATATTTCTGTCCTTGTTATCTCCTAAGATACCTTGTTATCTCCATAAGAAAATGAAAATGAATGTCTTGCATGCATGCCATGAGGCTCTCTGCCCATGTGGGGAGGGGCACAGTGAATTGGGAAACCTTAGGGCTATTGATGGAGAGAAGTTGGCTGTGTTTCCTCCTGTGACTCTCACTTCTGGGGGTTCTGTGAATTACTGACATCCTTTCATAAAAGGCAGATAAAACCTCCATTTATTAACTAACATCTGGGGCACATTTCCTTCCTAAAAAAAGTCAAGAAGCCAGTCAGAGAAGTGTGAATAGGAAGCCTCAGGATACAGAATGTGAGAGCCAGGAAGAAAATCAGCTTTTGACTCATAATCTCTACTGGGGGAGGGTGTGATGGGGACTTCCTGCCAAATGTGAAATTTCAACAAAAGCCTCTTTCTTCAAGGCCCTGCTGTGGCAGCCGATTAGAGTTTATTAAATTAGCATAATAGAGTCTCAGCCTCTTTCCTCCCTCCTGCATGTGTCCTGAAGGAGGGGACAGAGGAAAGGGTGAGACATCAATTAAGCACCAGTTTGTCTTCCTGAATTGTAGGTTCAGAATATTTAAAAGGTGAAAAGCACTGTAGCTGTGGCCATGTGGCCCCACACCTTCATTTTCAGAAACCACGTCAAAAAAAAGCTGTTGGTGGTCCCGGCCTGAGCCCAGGCTGGGGGTGGGGCACTGCTCTGAGGCTACTGACCACACTACTGAGCCTTTGCTTATACCTGGCAAGGGCTGGGTCTCCAGGTGCCAACCCTGCCTCTACCCTTTCCAGGCCTTCTCTCGTATCTGCTGCCACAGCCCCAGTGCACTGTGTGAGGTACTGTCTGGTAGGATTAAGAGTGGAACCCGTTAAAAAGATCTTACATTTATGAGGAAGAGAAGGGAAAGGTATCTTTTGAACTCATGGTGATTCCAGGCACTGTGTCCTGTGCTCTGTCTACCTTATCTCTTTAAATTTTGCAACAGTACTTATCCCCAGCCTTTATCCTCTCTCCTGCATGTGTCCTAAAGGAGGGGAGGGAGCATCCATCCCCATGTCTCAGATGTAGAAATTGAGTCTCGGGGTGGTAGGTAAAGAGACTTGCCCAAGATATCACAGCCCATAAGCAATAGAGATATAAAATTAAGCTTGTTTCTGACCTCCTCAGCTTCTCAAAACTAGTGAGTGCTTTTCACAGCAAATAGAGGCCCACACAGGATTTCCAAGTTCTAAACCCAGTTCCAAAAGGCAGAGTCTCTCCCCTCAGGGAGCATTGGTCCATCTCTCTACAGCCAGGTGAACAGCTGCAGTCCAAAGTGCTTAAAGCTTTGAAAAATGCTGCAGTGTTCCTTATAATCCCAAGGGCTCAAGATAACACCAGAGCTGAGAGTATCCACAGAGCCCTACGGCCCAGTCCACTTGTTCTTCTGATGCCCTAGGAGGGGCATGATGCCCGTGATCCCCCAGCTCTCCCAGCCAGTTAGCGACAGGGGCTTCTCAGACTCAGGACTCTCAGAACAGTTTCCAAGAAACACACCGAGATGAGCATGTTTGGCTTTTCCTCCACGGCTGGGGAAGAGAGTACTCCTTTGGCAAGATGGATTTATTTCAGTTCCATAGATATTTACTGAGTGCCTGCTGTGTGTCCAGCTGAATGTTTCAGCCTATTTGGGCAAGAAATTTTGGCCCACATTTGGGCAACTGATCTGACAAGGGGCAAGGAGAGGAGGTTCCCTGCATCAAGACTGCACAGGACATGGCTTCTCCTTCCCCTTCCTCCTGCAACCACACACTTCCCGATTGTCTTTCAATAACTCTAAAGGGCAAATTCTGTCTTATGTTGTTGTGAATTACTGATACCTTTTCATAAAGGTGGATAAAAGCCCTTCATTTACTGACCAATATCTGGGGCACATTTCTTTCCTGGAAGATTCCAAGAAGTTGGTCAGAGATGTGTGAAAAGGAAGCCTCAGTGATATTGGACTTTTAGTGCTCAACCTGTGAACTGGAAAATAGTAGAACATGGGCGAGGGTTTTGGAAGATCCTCACGGAGGGCAGGACTGAGGGGAAGAGCCATCTGGGAAGCTCTTCTCAGTGCAGGTGCATGTTCTGCCCTGGAGCGGGGCCTAATGGGGTTGCTAAGTGCAGGTTCATGGATAATCGAGAATCCTTTTCATCAGTGGCATCTGATCAACTTCAGAAAATGGAGAAGCTCAATTCTGCAGAGGATGGAGTTAGGGCTGAGAGAGTTCCTTGGAAGGCAGGCTGGTTAGCCTTCCCCTCCTTTCTGTGAGAAGTGGAGATCCAGAAAGCGGAAGGGCTTTGTTTATCACACAAGTGGAACTGGATAGAGTCTGTTCCCTTGAGTGGTCAGGATCCGGCCTCACACCAAACCACTCTGGCTTCTAGGGAAGGCTGCCCTGGGAGCAAGCCCAGCCCACATCCTGCCTTAGTCTGTCTGTTCCAGAAGACTTGGCTGTGGGGGGCATTTGTGGCAATGACAACCTGGGATGGGGAAGGTGTCATCTCATTGACACAGAGATGGGCAGCCTCAACCCCATCACCTTCCTTCTTTCACATCCTCCTTAGGCCAGAGAACTATGGCTTGTGACTACAGGCTGGGGATTTGGCACTGTAGAGAGGCTATTCGAATATAGGGTAAAGTGCCCAGTTTTGAAGATGTTTAACCCAGATTTGAGCCTGACCAGGACCACCCAGGCTTTCTGACCTGATTCCTCATCTGTAAAATGGGCTGAATTCATAATAATTTCTATAAAGTTTTTCCCCACAAAGCAGATGCCTATTAAATGGTACCCATTATTATTTTTCATGCATCTTTACTGAAGTTTAATGACAAATCAAAACCTTCACATATTTAAATTGCACAACAAGTTTTGACATATATATATATACACACTCAGATTATTCCCATAATCATATTGATGAACATAACCACTACCCCACCCCCAGTGTCCACCCTCAGGTATCCCTCCCTTCTGCCCCTTTCTATTACCTTCCTCCTTCCCCTAATAGCCACTAATCTGCTTTCTATTACTATAGATTAGTTTAGATTTTCTAGAACTTTATGGAAGTGGAATTATACAGCATGCACCCCTCTTTCACTCAGCATAATTATTTGATATCCATTTATGTTGTTGGATGTATCATTAGTTTGTTTCTTTGTTGCTAAATAGTATCTGATGGTAGGGATGTACTGCAATCTAGCCATTCATCTGTTGATAAATATTTGGGTGGTTTTCAGTTTGGGACTCTTAAAATCAAGCCACTAAGCATGTGTAAAAAAAAAAAAATTGTGGAGACATGCATTCATTTCTCGTGAATGAAACACCTGGAAGTAGAGAATGGCTGTGTATTCTCTTAGCCTTTTGAGAAGCTGCCAGATGGTTTTCTGGAGCTGCTGTGCCATTTTACATTGCCACCTGTGGTGCATTAGAGTTCCAAGTGCTTTGCTTCCTTGCCAACATTTGGTATGGTGGGTGTTTAATTTTAGTGACTCTAATAGGTATATGGGGATTTCTCACTGTGGTTGTATTTGCGTTTTCCTGGAGACTGATGATGTTGAACACCTTTTCATGTGCTTATTTGCTATCTACATATCTCATTATGTGAAGTGTTCATTCAGATCTTTTGTCTTTTTTTTTTCTTTAAATTAGGTTGATTGTCTTTTTATGATTGAATTGTAAGAGCTCCTTATGTATCCTACAAACAAGGCCTTTGTTGGATATATTTTGCAAGTATTTTCTGAAAATCCATGCCTTGGGCGTAGCAGGAGATGGAAGTAAAGATACTCATAATTATAATCTAGTTGAATAAGTACTGTGCACAGAAATGATAGAAGGAGAGTACTCATTTTAAAGTGAGAAGTTTACTGGGGGAGAAGATATGGATCTTAAAATTAAAAGTTAGTGGGGGTGGGGTGGGTGGAAGGACAACTTAGGTAAAAATTTGTAGGTACAAATGCACAGATATAAGAAATGTCACGGTACCTGCAAAACTAAGAATAATTGATCTGGTTGGAACATTGGGATTTTGGAGCAGAAGGATATAATTCCAGCTCCCCTACTTCCTGAATGTGCACCTCTTTCTTTTTTTTTTTTTTAAATTAAAAGGTTTTTATTCTGAAACAATTTACAATTCCCAGAAAATTACAAAGGTAGCACAGAGAGGTAACATAGCCTTCATTTAGTTTCTTCCAGTGATTTCATCTTATATAATTGCAGTACGATATGAAAACCAGGAATCTGAAATGAGTGCAACGGGTGGACACAGTTTTGTGTCATTTTCTCTGAATAGATGAATGTAGCCACCAGTGTCATCAAGATACAGAGCTGTTGTGTTACCACAAAGGTCTCGCCTGTGCTTCTCTTTTTATCATCACAGTGGCTCCTCCCTTCATTTTAGTCTGGAGAATGTTGTCACTTGGAGACTCTTCTGTAAACAGAATTATATAATATGTTATCTTTTGAGTTGCTTGTTTGGCTCCCATCGTAATGCCCTGCAGGTCCACCAAGGTTATTGAGGGTGTTAGCAGTTTTTTTTTTTTTTTTGGTGTTAGCTCTTTTTTATGGTTGAATACAGCTCCCTGGCAGGGACATACCCATTTAACTGTTCATCCATTGAAGGATATTTTGGCTGTTTCCTGATTTTGGCTATTACAAATAAAGCTGATATGAACATCTCTGTACAGGTTTTTGTGCAGGCATAAATCTGTTACTCTGGGATAAATGCTCAAGAGTGCAATTGCTGAGTTTTAGTTTTCCAAAAAACTGCCCCAATATTCCGTAGTGTGGCTATACCATTTGCCATTCCCATGGCAATAGGATCCACTTCCTCCCTGTCCTTGCCAGCATTTGGTGGTTATCATTTTTGTTTTTTAACTTCAGCTGTTCTAAGAGTTGTGTAGTGATTGCTTATTGTGGTCCTAATTCATGTTTTCCTAGGGCCTGGTTGTGTGGCTGTCTTTCTGTCCCCCAGGTCTGGCTGCCTGAATCGAAACTCCCAACTGTATTTCTTGGGTGTTTGAAGCAAAGGATCTGTGCTGATCATCCTCTTCCACCCTTTCCAGAGCTGCCCCAGAGTCTGACTTTCTTACTCTTTGACCCAGGGGGCCAATTATGGGAGATCCTTCTTCATTGTTCTGGGTGACCCAGGAAAGATGTTTCCCAGAGCCGTGTATTTTTCCAGGGAGGATTGGTTGTTCACAGTTGAGCAAACAACCTGTAACTGCTGACATTTTACTGTGCTCCCCACCCTATCCCTCCCTGGAGCTATTGTGCCAACATCTGTACTTACTGGCAGCTGAGATGAAGAAACACCACTGGAGTTGGCCCAGGAGGACCGTTTTCTCAGTATTTGGAGTTCTGACAGTGCCAAGGACAGCTGCCCTGGCCTCAGGCCCTCCCTGAATTCAGCATCTTCTACTCTTTCTGTTTGTAGATGGAGAGAAAGCTTCAAAGCACTGGAAAAAGAGTGATTACAGCTAATTATTACAGTGCACTGCTCATGTGCTGCATGCTAAGTGTTCAAACTATATTCATTCATTTAATTTCTACAACAATCCCAAGAGTTAGGCACTATTTAATCTTCATTTTATAATAGAGGAAACACAGGGACACAGAGCAGTCTGATGGCTAGGAAGCTGACATTGGAATGTAAGCAGTATGACAATCACGTCTGTTCCCATGATAGGCTATCCTGCCTGAATACTGCTGGTACTGGGGAGAACTTCATGTGGCCTAGAACTTGCTCTGTGAACCCGAAGGGCCTCAGGGTCTCCCCTAAGGAATACATCAGAGAACAGAATTTTTCATGAGTTTTTTTTTTTTTTTCTGGAGCAGGAGCAGTTTGGGATGTTGGAATAGAATACGGAGCAAGTGGGAAGCGAATGCATTTCTAGGGAGAATGGGGAGTTCCTTGGAGTTGTGTGCTGGGCATAGGGCACCCAGGTGTGAGTGGATCTTGGATTCTGAGTCCTCACAGTGATGACTGGTCTGTTTCCTGAGCCTATTGTACGCTCACACGGTCTCACGTGTGATGTAGGAAGCTGCTGGAGGAGTATGGTGCATGGGCCCTTGACCCTGGGGACCGAACAAGGTTGCTCTAGCTTTCAGGTTCTCCACCACTGGCCTGTGCAGGGCTAACCTTGACGGTGCACTGGAGGTTCTCACCAATCCCATCCTACCAATGTGCATCAGGCATGGCTGGAAAAGAATGTGGGCTTTCTACCCGGATGGATCTGGGGTTTAGTTTCAGAGCTTTGGTGTCTGAACATGTGAGCAGGGCAATAATAGTATAGGGCTTATAAGCTGTTATGAGGGCTAAGTGGAGTGGTGTAGTGAAGTGCCTTAGGGAGTGTTGGCTCACTTCCGGGGGCAATGCTGCATTGAATGAAAACTGGATGTGCATCCCTCACCCAAGTTCAGTCAGTAAGAATGTTCATTCACTCATTCAATGATAAATGAGCACCTGCTATGTGCTTCAGTGCTATGCACTGTGAACACATGAGCCATGGTCTTTTGCCTCACATAATATGTGGTCTAAAGGGAGACAAATATTAATTAAATAACATAATCAAATGTAAAAGCATGAATAGGAGGGGGTGGTCATCACGCAGGAAGCTTTGTGATGCTGTGTGAATGAACCTACCATCTTCCCCAGGAAGTGATTCTGACCTGGGGTTTGCTTCTTTGGCTTTGGACAGTTGATAAAGTCAATGTGAAACTCTCAGCTGGGGTCCCTTTACCTTAGGCCACATCCTGATTATAGGCTGACCCAATGCCTGGCCACCCTGGGGCTCTCCCTTATCAACCCAAACTGCTCCACTCTTCACTCTGATCCAGCTTTTCCTAGCTGCTGCTGGACCCAGGGGGACTAGTGGGAGCCTGACCCTGACTCTGAGCCTCCACCTTGTGGATCTGTGGGTTTGTTTTTTTTGGGGGGGGGGCACCAGGGATTGAACTCAGGGGCACTGGACCACTGAGCCACATCCCCAGCCCTTTTTTGTATTTTACTTAGAGACAGGGTCTCACTGAGTTGCTTAGCACCACACTGTTGCTGAGGCTGGCTTTGAACTCGAGATCCTCCTGTCTCTGCCTCCCGAGCCACTGGGATTACAGGCATGTGCCACTGTGCTTGGCTATCTGTGGGGCTTTTTGTTGTTTTTGAGTGTGCTCGTGACAGTCACTTTATCACTTAGCTGAATATAGATAGCCACCTTGATGGTTTGATCATCATATGGTCCCTTAAAACAACTTATTTGATGGCAAATTTATATTTCATGAAATTAATCTATATGAAGAGAACTTAGTGATTTTTTTAAAAAGTAAATTTATATACTGAATTGTGCAACTATTACCACAGTGTTTGGAACATTGCCATTGTTAATTGGGTCGTCTTTACATGCAAATTACAAGAGAATTATTTGTGTTTTTATGGGATTAGTTCTGTGCTTCCAGCAGAAGGATCTCATTAATCAATTAATCCAATTAGTATTTTTTGAACTTCTGCTGGAGCCAATATCTGGGTGCAAAGGGAATAAATAACTGCCTGTGGACAGTGTTGAACATAGCTTACTGCATGAATGGAGTTCATAAGCTGCAGGGCAGGTATTTGTTTTCTACGCTGTGACTCGTACTGGAAGATATGTCAAGGGACTTGCTTTTGCAATAGCGGTGTGGCACTGAATTATTGGCCCAGCAGATAGAACAAAGTGCTCTCCAACCTCTGCAGACAGTGCTAGACTTTGGAAGGCCTAGATACAGGATCTTGGAAGGAAGGAGACAGGGTATACGCTTGGCTATGCCTGGGTTTGACAGGTAAAATTGAGGTGAGGAAGGAAAGAGTATGAGCTTGTCATGGCAGTTGTCCTGGTGAGTTCAAGGGATACTAGAGGTGGCCTAGAGTTCAAGGGTATGGTCAAGTACGTTGGGTATTGCGGGGAGGCTGGACAGTGTTTCATATACTAGATGGAGGGATTTAGGTTTAGTGGGGTAAACCTAGAAGATGCTGTTTTAAGTCTGAGGAGGGGCTGGATCGTTTGGAGCTGGACTCCAGGAGATTCATTTTGCATGAGGAAAGAGATTAGAAGCTGGAGATGGGTCAGGAAGCTGTTGTGAGGGTCCTAATTTTAGGTGATGTGGATTGGACTTGGGTAGGAGCAGTAGAGAAAAAAGAGGAGTGGTGAGGGGAGTAAATCTTCTCTCTGCCCCCAGCCTCTTCTCCCGGAGGCCCTGCCTGCCCTTTCCATCTGCCTGTTGCATTTGAACCCATCCTTCCAAATCTGTGTGTCCACAAACTCTGCAGCTTCCTGCAACATGGTGTCCCCCTGCCTTGCCGGATTCCCTCTTACATCCACTTTTCCTCTCCTAGTCCTTCTCCTGTTGCCCAGGAGGAAGGAGAGGGGACAGGAAGATGCAGAACACTGTCCCTACGAAAAGCAGTGCCTGGTAGACAGTGCACAGAGGTTTCCAGCAGAGGTGGCTGGTAGTTTCCATGCCGCAGAGTTGAGCAAGGCCAGGCCTGAAGGAGTGGAGCATTCATGGTGGGGACCAGTGCAAATTAAGTGGGGTCCTGTGTCTGGACACCAGCTCTGTGAGTACCTCCTTGCCTTTTGTGCCCTATTCACCTCCCTTGCCTCACTCTGGTCCTAGCACAGTTAAATCCAACCTGCCATCTTACCATAGAGAATTCTGAGGCCCCAAGAAATGCCTGATGGGCCAAGACCACATGGTGAGATATGACCTTCTAGGTCTTCCTGTGCTTTCCTTTGATTTATCATCTTCATTTGTTTGACATGTCCTTTCTTTTAATTTTTTTTTGTAGTTGTAGATGGGCAGACTATCTTTATTTTTATTTGTATGTGGTGCTAAGGATTGAACCCAGTGCATTGCAGATACTAGGCAAGCTCTCTGCCACTGTGCTACAACCTCAGCCCCTGATATCCCCTTTCTATTCCTGTCTCTGACTTCCCCAAGAATGGAAGGACAGTAGCTTGACAATGTCTGATCTGTCACTGAAGATCAAGGTCTAATTCTGAGAAATCCATTTGTTGAGTGGCTACTACTACCAAGCTAACTTGTTTCATTAAGTTTGTGAAAGAACCTTTCAAAATAAGTATCATTATCTCATTTTCCTGATGGGGAAACAGGCTTGGAGAGACCAAAGGGCTTGCTTAAAGGTACATAGTTACTAATGGTGCTGTGGGATCCAAAGCCTGTGTCCTTCCTGCAACACCAGACTTTGCTTCAGTCCAGCCATA
Source organism: Marmota marmota marmota (assembly GCF_001458135.2). Lineage (NCBI taxonomy): Eukaryota > Metazoa > Chordata > Mammalia > Rodentia > Sciuridae > Marmota > Marmota marmota. Next base: position 3,339,426 of record NW_025999969.1, read on the forward strand.
GTTATGCCTCACTGCTGAGTTCTTAAGGGCTATAACAGTATGAGCAAAGGAGACACAAATTTTGCCACCCTTTTGTCCCCTGCTTGTGAAGGGAGACACACCTATTCTTTATAAGTGTGCTGTCCCAGGTGTCTCACATCAGCCTTCAGTGGTGATCGGTTATTGCCCACATGAAATCCATGACTCAGTTAATTGCCAGACCAACCGTCACAAGGACCTCTTCCTCTCTGCTCCTGAGTCTTTAAGCTGCCACTGGCAAACAGTTCATTCTGCAAGGAATGTGACCGTGCCTCCTTCCCCCACTGTGTCCCCCTCATTTCTTCACACTATTACTATGACTGCCATTGCCTCCCCCAACCTCGCCCCTAGCAGAACTCTGATTCACTTCTACCATTTCGCCCTGGTCAAGGCGAGCTATTTTGGCTTCCTCTGCCCTGAGTCCCAGTGAGAATTTGGACTCAGTGTTTTCACTTGTCATTTTAGACTGTTTGCCAGAGTTTGCGGAAAAAGGCTTCTATTATTAATGCCCTTGCTGGGAACAGCTGCGCCCTGCCAGGTTGTCATGTGAGACCTTTGAAAGGCCAGAGCTACAAGGCCCACAGCTCTCTTGGTCCCACTGGGTCAGGTGGAAATGTGATCCCATAAACTGCAAATGGCCAAGGAGGCCGAAAGCGCCTGGAAGGGATTGAGCAGTCTCCCGTAGACAAAGAGCCCTGGGAGCCTGAGCGTCACTGGAGGTCCCAGCCCACCCTGGGCCATTATTTTTGAAGTCCTTTAGTCTGAAGTTTCCCGCCAACATAAAAATGAAAATATTGGCAATCACTTTAGTAGGAGAGAGCCCTAATTCCTTACAGTGGATGCTATCCCCACCACTTGAAATAACTTAGATTTAACCCTCAAAGCAAGGCTTTGCCATGGGTAGAGCCCCTTGTCACTTCAGTGGGCAAGAAAACAGCCACAGAGAGGTGAAGTGAATCATCCAAGGTCATGAGTAAAGGAAGTAAAGGGCAGAGATGGAACTCGAACCCAAGTCTGTCTAGTTGAAAGCTCATGCTCCTTTCAGGATGTTGTGAGGCACTAGACATGATATAGTGGTTCTCAGTTTATCCCTGTAGTTGGTCCCAGCTCCTCTCCTCTCATCCTGTCTCTCTCCATGTCTTAATATTTTGGGGAGCCTGGTATTCCCATGGGGACTTAATCAGAGTTTAGTATTAGCTGGGCCAGGGTAATGGGGTGGACAGTGGGGTACTGGTCAGGAGTGAGGGAAGATGGGGTCTGGCACCTCACTCCGTGTCAACTGAAATGTCCCCTCTTCACCTCTTCATGCCCCATCAAAACTCCTGTTTCATTTTAGGTGTTCACTATGAAGTTTAGAGAAAGCAGTGTAATGATGTTACCTGCTTACTTAGAAAACTTCTAGAGCCCCAGTTTCTTGCAGGATAAATTGGAGCTAGACACACTCATGCCTAGAGTAGGTGAAGCCATCTCCCATTCCACTGGCCCTCATATACTCACCCCACTTGCTGCTTCTCGCTATCCCTGAGCATAACAGGTCACTTTCACGGCTGATTCTTTGCCTGCTGTGCGCTCAGTGGGGATTCCTTGATCTACTAGGTGAACTTTTCTCCATCTTTCAAAACCCAGGATGAACTTCACCTTTTCTGACTTCCTGTAGCTGAGTTGGAACACCTTGGCCCTTAGTTCTTAATGCCTTACAGTTTTCCACCCATTGGTTTATGATCTTTCTTTCCCCTAAACCTTCGGTCACAGTGCATCACCTGTATTTGGGGGCCTATCTATGTGAGTGAATGAATGAGGGCTAATAAAACAAACCATGTTCTAAAGTATGAGTCATGGGTGGATTACTTTACCCAAAATATTAGGTTAGAGGAATTTAGAGGAAGGAGAGGTAATAGGCTAAAAGTTAATTGACAGGTGGGTCAGGCACTGGGCAGACAGCAGGATTGCAAATGAGCCCAGAACAGAGTGCAAGAGGGTCCCAGAAAGGCGAAGTAACTAGAGAGACCTTATTGGGGAGTGAGGCACAGGCACTCCTTGTTCCTCAGGCAAGACTCTCCAACTCTGTGTCTGGCCTGCCTCCCAGAAGAGGAGCTCCATGGGGCAGGGCAGGGTAGGACCTCCAGAAAGAGTGGGGATTCTGTAAGGAAGTGGGCAATGGCTGTACAGAACAGGAGTAACAGCAGAGGCTGGAGGAAGTCCAAGGCAAACTTTCTTTTCTTGCTGTGGTGCTCATGGGAATCCTGCTGGTTGGAGCTCCTGCCTAGTGGCAGCTCCCAAGGATGCAACAGGAGCTGGGTCCCAGCAGGAATTGGGACCTAAGAGCTGAATACATATGTCATTCTGTGCCACAGGTCCTCCTTCTTATGAGAAGTTGCTAGGTTTAGTTCCTTAGTGCTTTGGAGATGGCTAGTTTAAATCCTGAGCTTAGGCACTCTAATTAGAAGTTGTGTGGCACTGATAAAAATAATAGGGATGTTATAAGGTCATTAAGATCAGGGATGATGATGATTTCTGTTGAGAGCTTTTCACATGCCAGGTATTATATAAAGTGGCTTGTGACCATTATCTCCCTTATTCCCCCCGAATGTCCTCCTATCAATAGATGCTGTTCTTATTCTGAAATCACAGATATATAGCTGAGTTTCAGGGACGTTAAGTTGCTGAGGTCATGTAGTGAATAAATGATGGAATCAGGTTGTGACTTTACTACTGTGCCATTGACCCTGATTTGCCTGACCCCATGAATCACCTAGGTCTCTTGTCAAAAGAGCAATCCCCAGGCGTAGTCTCAGATTGTGTTTGAGCCCAACTGAGGTGGGGCCTGGGTGCAGTAGATATAATAGGCAGCCTGGGTGATAATGGAATCCGGCAAGTTTTGGAAACAGTTTTGTGATTTCTTGCCTGTGAAGTATGGCTCAATAAATGTTAGCTGTTATGACATAAGTGTATCATTGTAAAAGGATATTCATCTTTTTAATTCTTATCAGTCCTTGAACCAGATCTCAAAGATTGGAGTCAAGAGGAAGTAGACTCTGGATGAGTGAATTGACATTCTGAAGAGCTCAACCCAGAACCACCTGCAAATAAAATGAGCTGTCTTTAAAAGTGTTTAAGCAGTTGATGCTACAATGAGCTGGGTGTGATGGTGGAGCTGTTGGTTCTTATGGACCTGTGCTCAGTGTTTATTCTATGCATGCTTCAGGGGACATTCCTACACCCAAGAAGTCTTGGGATGTGCTAATATTCTAGAAGAGTTGAGTGGAGCAGGATGCAAAGTAAGGAATGATTGCAGTTCTAGGAGAGACAGAAGGAAGGGAATGTGAAAGAAAAAAAACTTATTGGAGCAAAGAATGATTTGTGAATTGGGCAACACTGAGAAAGAGAAGTTTAGAAGATGAGCTCTCTGCAGAAGTGAGCTCTCTGCACAGTGTGCTCTCTGCACAGTGTGGGCACTGAGCTTTTATAGGCTTCAAGGCAGAAAGAAAAAGAAACCATATTTGATTAGCTGGAATAGAAAGACCTTGTTTGGAGGTTAGTAGGTAGCTTCTGATTGGGAAAGCCTCATGTTTCAGTTGACTGTTTGCATTGAATTGGATGTCGGTTTGCTTACATAAGATCTCCAGTCATGGAAATAAACAATGTCAGGCCAAAGACCTCTTTATTTGCCTTAACAGAGGGCTGGCAGAGGCTGAAGCCAGCAGTTATTTCTGGGCCATCATCCCCTGTACTGAGGAACCTACACCCAAGTCTCCTCTGGAGTTTCTGAGCCTCTGGAACTCACAGTCATGCTATAGTGTGTAAAGGCACATCAGTTTCCTCAGAGACTGGTGGTTGACAGATATCTTTCTGTCTCTTGTCTATTTTTGAGTTCTCAAGGCCCATCTGTAGGCATAAAAATTACAGAAGATAGTCAGGGAATATTGTTCTAGCAGCTCCTAAAGAAAGGCTTGCCCTACCCTGGTCCATTGATCTTCTCTTTCCAATCTTAGCCTTGATGATAAACAATTTTTGAATGATATAAGTGTATCGAAAGGGTAACTCATTGTAAAAGGATATTCATCTTTTTAATTCTTATCAGTCCTTGAACCAGTTCTCAAAGATTGTTTATTTACCATCTTTTCTTCCAGCAGCTCCTTTAGCTTCCCACTAACCTGAGAACCCTCAGTGTCTTATAGACTAAGAGTGTCCTAAAGACACTCTTCAAGCTGAAAGAGACCCACTGAAAGATCGTCCTCGGATACTTCCATTCCAGAGATCAATAATTACACAGATCCACAATAGCTACCACTGTGGTCACTGGCTGTGCGCTGGGTGGCTTGCCTATCTTTTCTCATTCAGTTCTCCCAACATCTCTGATTGTGGTCATGTGATAGCACAGATCCTAATTCCTGTTGTATGAATGAATAAACCAAGACTCAGAGAATTCAACTAAGTTCTCTATATGACAAAGTTAGAAAACAATGGAGTTGAACATCCAACTCAGGTCTGTGTGGCTCACAAAGTAGAACTTATTATGCCTGTGTCACTTTGCCTTACTGGAATATTAGGAAGTCCCACTTCTTTTAGTGAGAAGGAAACTTAGGGTTTGGTTACCCTGATTGGTGATAAAGAGGGCAGCTCTATGCAGATTGCATCACAGGGATGGCAGATCCCCACGTTCAAATTGGAAGTCATCCTCGAACTTTTTTTTTTAAAGAGAGAGAGGAGAGAGAGAGAGAGAGAGAGAGAGAGAGAGAGAGAGAGAGAGAATTTTTTAATACTTATTTTTTTAGTTCTCAGTGGACACAACATCTTTATTTTATTTTATGTGATGCTGAGGATCGTCCAGTGCCCCGCATGCGCTTTACCGCTTGAGCCACTTCCCCAGCCCCATCCTCGATCTTTTAAAGTGTGGATGTTCATGACCTTCCTCAAGCCATGTCCTGGTATTTGCAGCAGAGATAGGTGGCTGGTTGCTCATGATTCTCAGTGAGGCTCCATTCATGCTAATGATGGTGGCAGGTCCCCCGGGAATGTGTGCCTGCAAGCCCGTGGGGCTCTGTGGCAGAGATGTGGACGTCCAGCAATTTGATTGCTACTGAGGATGATGACAGCTGGGTGGAAGAAGTAAAAGGAAGGAGCATTTCTCAATCAAACTTTGAACTTGAGACCAAAGTGAACCTGAGTGTATTAACTTGGGTATGGACACCACCTAAGTTCCCCATCACTGTCTGCCAAGCACAAGGAGATGTTATCTTCTAGTGAATAGATCTGATGTCTTAGAAAAACAAAAACCCTGCAAGAGTGGCAAAGGAACTTGAGGGCTTTCTCCAACTCAAGCTGTATTTTCTATAGCTATAGTTTAGAGCTTTCTCATAATCATGCTAAGATGGAAGGTCTCTTCCTAGTTCCTTTTTGAATTGTTTATTTACCATCTTTCCTCCCAGCAGCTCCTTTGGCTTCCCACTCAACCTGAGAACCCTCATTTGCAGCTTTTCTGTGTTATCCCAGTGACCACTGACACTGGCCCTGGGCACCCGCTTATACCAAAGGAGCTTGCTCAGATCTCCTATTCTTGAGGCTTCTTTCTATATCCAGCCATTTCAAGAACAGTCCCCATCTTCGTTTCTAACTCCAGCTGGGTGTTATCTTCTTCTTGAACTTCCTTGTAGAAATGTGTTCCCTAATACACAACTTACTCTTTCATGATAACAGTCCCATGGCATTTATTCAGCTGTTTTGTTTTCTGCCTCAGGTATGTTAAGTTTGTCTCTAAAGAGTTTTTGAGAATAAGGACTATAGTTTCTGTGGAGATTGGCTATGTTTTAGCTTCACACAGTGTCTAGCAAGTCACAGGTAGCTAATAACATTGTTTTTTCATTTGTCCAGCAGATGTTTATTGGATACTGATGATGGTCTGCACTAGATATAAAGATGGTGGTGCTCCAGTCCTGATGGTGATTGAAGGGAAGCAAACATGTAAATTAAAATGATACTTTGATTAGAATTATAATTGTGACTTAAGCAAAATTTATGGGGAACTCAGATGAGAAACAATGAAGAAAAGAGATGAAAAAAAATTAAAAAAAAAGATGGAGGCAGATTTAAGAAATATTTTCAGATCAGAATGAGTAGCAATTTGTGACCTATTAGGTGATTCAACACATTTTACAGCCTTATTTTAAGGATTGTGTGGTACTGGGAAGGACAAGTGATCCAGGAGCACTCAGGGTGAAGGATGAGTTGAATGTAGGGTAAGGAAGAAGAAAGAGTTGAAGATCTCAAGCTTAGAAAGATAGTAAGAAGTAGTGAGAGGGAGGGGGTTATAATTGCTGACATACATTGGGGTGCTTATAACTGTGTGCAAGGTTATTAGCATAAATTGCTTCATTTTTTCCTCATAATAACCCTGAAAGGTAGGTATGGTCATTTTCTACATTTTGTAGTTGGGGTAACAGAGTGGTTGAGTGCCTGCCCAAGACCACCCAGCTGGGAAATGGTGGAGTTAGGTCTAAACCCAGGAACTCCAGAGCAAACACCTCTGCAGCTGGTGGAGAAAATCAAGCAGCTGTTCAGGGATGTGCCAAAGCCATTATACTAATAAGTCTCAGAGTCATATCTCCTGCCATCCACCTGTCTCCTGAGCTCTAGAATTCCCCTAAGACCTCTGCCCACCTCACACTCTGTTTGACGGTATAGTCTCAAACTCACCTTATCCCACACTGAGCTTCTGACCTTCTCTGCCTGTGGACCTGCTCTCCTCTGGTCTTCCCCTTTGAAAGCAGCACCACCCTTTTAGTTCCTTGAGCCCCACATCTTGAAATCATTCTTGGCTCTTCTTTTTCTCACACCCTCATCTAAAACATCAGTTGTGATTCTCAAAGCCTATCTGAAATAGACCCACATCTCACTACCTTCACTGCAAACACCTAGTCTAGGCCGGGAGTCTTAGATGCTTCCTGGGCATCTTCCTCTTCTGGTCACCACACAGTGAACTGAGCGATTCTGGTGACCTTCAGTCAGGTTGAGTTGTTTCTGTCCTTACACCTTGAAATAGCTCCCATTTCACTCAGTAAAAGCCAAAGTCTTCACAATGATCCACGAGGCCTCCCAGTCTCCTCCCCTGGGTCTCTTCCCCTCTGACTCCTCAGCCCAGCACTTCCTACCCACCCACCTTCCTCACACTCAACTCTACTCTGTTCCTCAGAGAACTTAGCATCTTTAGGATACTAAATAATTTACTTGTTTGTTATATTTATGTTTTTTTTTTTAAATGTATCTCCTTCTGCTAGAATGTACAACTGTAAGGGTGGTAACCTTCATTTGGTTTAGCCCTGTTGTATCCTAAGCACTAAGAATTGTGCTTAGCACAAGGTAAATGCAGAATGTAAAGGTCTCCAGTTTAAGCATTTTTGAAAGAATGCTGTTCAGAGTCCAGATGAGATGCCAAAGGGCTGGGCTAGATGGATGCAGGAATCTTTTTCATGCAAAAGTCAGAGTGAGGGGAGTTACCTCCAAGGTGACCCCTGGAGAAGGGGCCATTGCAGGGCTGGCAGGAAGCTGGTCACCAGAGGAGGCCCAGATGGGCAGAGAGGAGGGACGTGGGGAGGATGCTTGTGAGGCATTGGAGGGAGGGAGTTTGAAGAAGACCCAGAAGGGCCTGATGGAAGTAAGAGCTGGAGGGGCAGCCCTTAGATTTGCAATTAGAAAAGCAATTGCTGTGGGCCAACTTCAATTATTTGAGGAACAAGTGGAAATAAGGAAGTATAGGTAACTCAAAATATCCTGCCATGAGGAAGGAGAGATTAGTTTGCTGTTTGAGAAAGTGAATTCTTTTTAGTTTTTTTTTTTAAGCTATTTAAAAAAAATTGGGGGTGAGTTTGGGTGGGTGAGTGGGGGACAGGAAATGACACATTCAGTTAATGATATCCAGCCTGGCTTATGAAATATGCAAATGCCAAAGAGTTGCTACTTGTTCTGATGCCCTAGCATGGTGCCCGGCACATAGTGGGTCCACAATAAATATTTGTTGAATACTATATTTAATACTGTGGAATTCAGTGAAAGGTTCTGTATGGATGAGAGTAAAGTTCTGTCTTTGCTGGTTAGTGAGTGATATCTTTTTCTTTTTAGTGACACATGCCTGAGTGCTTCGTGCAACTTAATGTGGTTAAATTTTGGTTTCCTCTTTTCTGCACAGTGCTGGTATTTCTAAGAGGCACATCTTCAGGTAACTCACTTGACTGGCTAGATGACATTTTACTTAACAATTCTGTTGTTCAAGGAGAACGAGACAGTTGGCCAAACCAAGCAGGAAGTCCTTTGGACTGGAGTTCGAAGTTGGTGCCAAATCAGCTGTCTCACACCAAGTCGAGCTGCCTCTCTGGGGGTTGGATATAAATGAGCTAAGGTCATTTCCTTTGGATTTTATAAACAGAAAAATGCCAGGAAAGTGGCGGGTGAAAGAGCCGGGACATGTAATAGATATCTAGAACCAAATCCCTCCCCACTTTTAAAATAAGTAATATACAAAGAATGCAGGCTTGGTTTCCTGATGGTGGCAAATGACGTAATGTTTACACGTGTCCTGGGAGAAAGCAGAACTGTTCAATTCCTGTTTCACCCTGTCTTCTCTGAAAAGAGACAGATTAGCAGACTATGGGGGAGAGGATAAAAGAAGGAAATACACCTGAGTGCTTATTAAGTCTCCCGTGTTCCTGAGTTGTGCTGGACATACATGCACATCACAAGCACCCCATCTGGTAAAGAGCATTGTGTCAGTGTTTCACATAATATACCCGAGGTCACACAGCTTAACAAAGGGGAGAGAGGATAGGGCATACCATGGGGAGAGAGAAATTGAAGCCTATAACCAAAGAGTAATGAATCTAAGAAATGTAGGCATTTCTTAAAATCAGCCAGATTCCCTGGCACCCAGCACAGTATCTCATTCTTGGACTCTTGATAAATATTTATTTATCAAGGGGGATGGTTGGTTGGTTGGGTGAATAAGTTAGTAGGGCCCTGAAAAAAGTTACAATTTTTTTTTTTCTGCAGTGCTATTGGAGGTCCTCAGGGTCTTCTGGAGAATGAGATTAATTTAGGGAGAGAGGAATATAATTTTGGTTTTCAAAAAGGATGATTATAAACCAACAACACCAGGCAATAACTGAGATGACCTATATAAAATGCATAGCACATGGTAGCTCTCAATGATCACTTTCATGCTTAAGGAGATTATTAATTATCATTAAATACACATAGGCCTTCTGATTTTTCTTGCCTGGGATTGGAGACATAGTTATCATGCCCTGAAACTTTTAATTTAGGGCTCACATTGAAAAGCACTCTAGGTTTTCTCTAACCATAATTTCTTACTATACAGGGTAATCTCTTTCCTATTGCAGTCACACTGGCCTGATGGATCTCAGTTTCAATTCCTCTTAGCGATGCCTATATATGAAGTTTGCATATAGCTCCATAAGCTGTATTTTAAAGACCATCCCAATAATGCCTTTAATGTTCAGACATTTTTGTAAGATACAGAAAAAGGAAACTTTTAATTCACATTGATTATGATGATAACTAATATAGAACACTTCTATTAGACAATGAATATCTTTGTGTCCTCAGTAATGGGGTATTTATATTTTCATAGACAAGATAGACATCATGGACTGGACAAAGGTTCAGTTGGCTTACATGTAATGCTTCAGTGTCATTGAAGGGTACTAATTTTTGTTGTGCATCCTGGGATACTACTTTTCCTTATCTCTACCTCATGATTTAGATGAATGCATAGAGGACTTCCCAATCACATTTGTGGGTGATGTAAAGCCAGGAGGGTTACCAAATATTGTATGTGCCAGAGTCAAGGTTCTCTATAAACTTAACATACTAGAAGAAGAACTGAGTGAAGAAAGAGTGCCCTAGGATGAGATAAAGACCTACCCATAGGTTCCAAATACCAATGACAAGGCGAGGCAGAGGAGGCAGTGTGGCTAAAGAGTGGGACTTGTAAGAAAGACTAGTGAACTCTATTTTCATAGATGCTCAACTAAGCGAGGGTCATTGGTATGAGCTAAACAGAAACTCTTAATATTTTCATTGTAGAGATGTAGTCTTTCTCCTGTTCTACACTAATTGGATCACACCTGGAAACTGAGTTCAGTTCTTTAAAGAGTGATGTGAATGAATGGGAGTAGGCCCAGAGGAGAGTGAACAGAAAGAGTAAAGGAAAGAGTTCAGAAACCATGTTCTCTAAGGAATGGTCCAAAGACTCAGAATGTTTAGCTTGAAAAAGAGCAGGTTTAGGGGAGTGTCATAGTCTTAAAAATACAACAGACATTTGTTTCAATAGAGAATACAGCAGATAAAAATCTGGGGGCTTTGGGAGTTCAATCCAGTGGAAATACAAAGTTTTTCATAATATTTGGTTCTCTATGGACTTTCTTGGAAGAAGGGACTTTTGTCATTGAAGGTGTGAAAACAGATGCTTGCTGGCCATTTTTTGTTGCAATTGAGTCAGGAGGTTGTTCATTGACTGTCTGCTAAGGTCTTTTTAAACCATGATGGTGATTCTCAGAGAGACATGGGCCCCATGTGCCATGAACAAGGGAACCTGGGTGACATTGTTGGTAGGCTAGGGAAAGGGGCAGTGTAGAAGGCTTGAGTATTGGATGCAGAGCTGGCAAGGGATATCTTCCTGTATTTGATTTGCTTTCAGCATAGAGAACTTAACAGTTTTGTATTTGATAAAGTAATTAGCATTGCAAAGTGCCTACCAGGTAGCATTTGCTACTTGAAAAATAGCAGCATAACTCTAAGGCATTTGAATTTGAGTGTCTTGTTCTAAGGGATTGCAGGGATCCTAAGGAACTCCTGGATTTCCACCAACACTGTTCCAGGTAGGCTCAATCAAGTCCAATCCTATTTCATTAGAGGAAACCTTCCTTCTCCAGTCTTATTTGTAGGGAGGGTCTTTCCTCTGTGTATGATAGGTATGGGCTTTGGAGTTGGTTGAATTGGGGTTAAATCCTAGCTCTGTACTAGTTGCATGACCTTGGGCTCTTCATATAAAGGTTCTAATCTTCATCTACAAAATGTGTAGGGTTTGTTTCATCCTTTCAGGTTCATTATGATAATTAGGGACAAATTACCTAGCAGCATAGCACCTGGCACATTCATGTTCAGTCAGTCGTGCTGATGTTTGGGATGATAATTGACAGATATCAGTCTTGACATATATTCAATCTCTTGTGGGTCACTATCCGATAAGAAGATTTCCCTGGCTGGGAACTGATGGAGTTGGAATGGAGTTTACCAGCACCACCTTTTCTCTCAAACCATTGCAATCCTTTTCTGCATGATTTTTCTTTTTTAGATTTCCTCTAATTACATTTCAGTAAATAATAGAGTTGCCTCTCTGTATATACATGTTCCTAAGCCATAGATTAAACCAACCATGGATGGAAAATATTTGGAAAAAAACCCCAAAGTCTGCATCTATATAGATTTTTTTTCTTTTCATTATTCCCTAAACAATGTAATACAGCCACTAATGGTATTTATATAGCATTTGTATTGTATTAAGACTTATAAGTGATCAAGAGATGATTTAGAGAGAATGTGTATAGGTTATATACAAACACATCATTAAAAAACCCCATCATTTTATATAAAGGACTTGAGCCCCACAGATTCTGGTATCTGAGGGGATCCTGGACCCAGTTCCCATGAACTCCTCCCAAGGATGACTGTGTAAACCAGCTCCTGGATTTGCCTTGAGAATTAAGATGCTCATTCCATTGGGTTCTCCATCACTGCCTGTCATGGTTGTCTGCCTCCTTACCTCCTCCACCCCTGTTTCCAGGCCATCTGCGAAGAGCTGGGCAGGGTTTCACAGTATTGGTATGAATCACCTTGCCAGGCCTCTGTTCTTGTTGGTAACCAAGTAACTGATTTTTTTTTTTTTTTAAGTAGTCAAGACCTTTGCCTGGAAACTTTTAGTTTGTAACATGGGGGAAGCAAGATGGGATCTGGCCAGTTACCCTTTCCTGAATGTGCTGTGGTTTGGCTTTTCAGTCAGTCCAGGTATTTATTTTCTCTTGGATGGAGCATGATTCTCCTATAGGTACTTCATGATTCCATTCATTCAGGGATACAAAAGTCATTTCTCAATCTAGCAGTATGTTAGATGCCTGGGCTTCAGAGGAGATTAAGGTGGTTCCTGTTTTCTGCAAATTCACACCTAATTGAGAGACGATATAGAGACTGTATGTGTGGGTCAACCCAGCATGCAGCTGAGGATGAGTATCCTAGCTCAGCTGGTGGGCAGGGAGATGTTGGGTTTCTATACTGATTTAAAAAAGAACTTTTTTTTTGAGGGGGGGTAGATTATCTCTTCCAGCTTCAACAGATCTCACTGGTGGAGTTATGTGTTCTCGGGTTTCATAGAAGCACGGATTATTCACCTGATGGCCTTATCCTATACTGGGCAGGGGTGTCAGTGCCCTGGTACCTCTGTGATGATCCCCACTCATCTCACTTCTTTTATTCCCATAACTCCACTGCTAGGTGTAGGGTTGTTGAACTCGTTTGCAGAAGTGAGTTCCACGAAGTCACAGAGCTTGACTCTGCTGACCTATCCATAAGAGAAGTCAGAGCAAGCTTCTCTTCCCCAGCCCTCTTTCCTTCTGAGGAGAGAAGATAGTGCCCATAATCTTTAGTGATATTAGTGAATCCAGTGCTTTGAGAGGTCTTTTGGATACCATTCTACTATCTTTCATCTCCCTCAACTTCAGCTGACCTTCCACATGGCCAAATCCATTCTGAGGACAGGAATCTAGTTTTTCAAACTGAGCCCATTAGACTTGCTGTGACACCTGAGAGCAGTTTCAGTATCAATCCTAAGTATCTTTTAAAATTCTAAAAATTCTAAAAATAGTGCATGATCATGAACTTAAATGTCAACAACAAATATTTGATGCCTACTCTTTTGGGAATCCAAAGGCAGGATTCTTTTTTTTTTTTTAAATTTTTTTTCTTTTTTCTTTTTTTTTAAATTTTTATTGTTGGTTGCTCAAAACATTACATAGTTCTTGATATATCATATTTCACACTTTGATTCAAGTGGGTTATGAACTCCCATTTTTACCCCGTATACAGATTGCAGAATCACATCAGTTACACATCCATTGATTTACATATTGCCATACTAGTGTCTGTTGTATTCTGCTGCCTTTCCTATCCTCTACTATCCCCCCTCCCCTCCCCTCCTCTCCCCTCTTCTCTCTCTACCCCCTCTACTGTCATTCATTTCTCCCCCTTGTATTATTTTTCCCTTTCCCCTCACTTCCTCTTGTATGTAATTTTGTATAACCCTGAGGGTCTCCTTCCATTTCCATGCAATTTCCCTTCTCTCTCCCTTTCCCTCCCACCTCTCATCCCTGTTTAATGTTAATCTTCTTCTCATGCTCTTCGTCCCTACTCTGTTCTTAGTTACTCTCCTTATATCAAAGAAGACATTTGGCATTTGTTTTTTAGGGATTGGCTAGCTTCACTTAGCATAATCTGCTCTAATGCCATCCATTTCCCTGTAAATTCTATGATTTTGTCATTTTTTAATGCAGAGTAATACTCCATTGTGTATAAATGCCACATTTTTTTTATCCATTCGTCTATTGAAGGGCATCTAGGTTGGTTCCACAGTCTTGCTATTGTGAATTGTGCTGCTATGAACATCGATGTAGCAGTGTCCCTGTAGCATGCTCTTTTTAGGTCTTTAGGGAATAGACCGAGAAGGGGAATAGCTGGGTCAAATGGTGGCTCCATTCCCAGCTTTCCAAGAAATCTCCATACTGCTTTCCAAATTGGCTGCACCAATTTGCAGTCCCACCAGCAATGTACAAGTGTACCCTTTTCCCCACATCCTCGCCAGCACTTGTTGTTGTTTGACTTCATAATGGCTGCCAATCTTACTGGAGTGAGATGGTATCTTAGGGTGGTTTTGATTTGCATTTCTCTGACTGCTAGAGATGGTGAGCATTTTTTCATGTACTTGTTGATTGATTGTATGTCCTCCTCTGAGAAGTGTCTGTTCAGGTCCTTGGCCCATTTGTTGATTGGGTTGTTTGTTCTCTTATTGTCTAATTTTTTGAGTTCTTTGTATACTCTGGATATTAGGGCTCTATCTGAAGTGTGAGGAGTAAAGATTTGTTCCCAGGGTGTAGGCTCCCTATTTACCTCTCTTATTGTTTCTTTTGCTGAGAAAAAACTTTTTAGTTTGAGTAAGTCCCATTTGTTGATTCTAGTTATTAACTTTTGTGCTATGGGTGTCCTATTGAGGAATTTGGAGCCCGACCCCACAGTATGTAGATCGTAGCCAACTTTTTCTTCTATCAGACGGCGTGTCTCTGATTTGATATCAAGCTCCTTGATCCATTTTGAATTAACTTTTGTGCATGGCGAGAGAAAGGGATTCAGTTTCATTTTGTTGCATATGGATTTCCAGTTTTCCCAGCACCATTTGTTGAAGATGCTATCCTTCCTCCATTGCATGCTTTTAGCAAAGGCAGGATTCTTGTTGGTACCTTATGTGGTCCCCACCCATAAGGTGCTCATGGTCCACCATCTCTCCAGGTCACACGGTTCCCACTGCGGGTCTGCACTGATGAGGCAAAGCCTTCAATAACCCATCCAACATGGCCCATCCCCTGGAATTCTTCCTAGAATGACAAGATTGGTTCTGTGAAAGAAGACAGCTGTTTCCCCCATCCCCAACACTCACCACCCCTTGACACCTAGAGCTACCTGTGGGCTGGGCCTGTGATTTGAGTATCCATGTCCCCCTTAGCTTCTCTTTGCAGGCACTTGATAAAAACACACTTGAGGAATCCAAGTAGCAAGTTCATAAAAGAATCTGTGCCTGGGTCAAACTCCTTGTGGCCACTGCTTGGTTGGCTCTTAGGTAGGACTCATCCATTTTGGTTCCTTCTCATGAACAGCCAGTCTGACTCAGTGACTAAGGTGTCATAATATCCCAATGGAGTTTTAAAGAAAAATAGTGTCTTTTTTTTTTTTGCTTTTGCTTTTGCTCATGGGGTTACTGTCACGTGTACTTCTTTCATTCTAAAATAGTCATTTCCACTCCTCCTCTCTCAAATATGTCAGCAGGATTGAAGGGAAGATGTAATGTGGACCAGAGAGTCTGGAAGTGAACTTGGACCATGTGAGAGCTTGCAGAAGCCGTTTATTCCTTGGGGTCACAGAGCAAGTCACCCTCTAATTCTCAGACAAGTCAGCATTTTGTTATTGATTTGTGTTTTGTTTTAGAAAACAAAGAGGTCAAATTAATGAAATGATTGCCTTTAAGACCTTCTTCCTACTCCCAGGTAGCAGTATACCGGGAAGGAAAAGAGTGGGCTTGGGGAATTAGAACTGACTCTTGGTTCTGTCTCTTTCTAGTTGTGTGGCCTTTGGAAAAATCATTCATGTACTCTAGCTTCATTCAGCTTCCTTGCTATAGAATAATGCTCCACAGAGTTTATTCAGAAGATTTAGAATGAAACACTCAGAACACTGCTCTGTGTAAGTGTTGCTTACAATAATGATGGTGTAATAATAATAATGACAGAATAACAACAACTGGATACAAAACTCTCTGCTGGCAGGAGGCAGACCTGGATGTACTTCAGAGCAACTTTGCACCCTGAACCACTCCGCATGTTTCTTAGCTTCTGCAGGTTTCTATGTCCTAAGATGTGGTTATCTTCAGCCCTGAATATCAACTCTAACACTAAGAACCCTGCAAATCTTCACCTTGGAGAAACAAAATATGAGCATACAAAGTACCATGTCCCTTCCACTCAATGGAGCACATTTTAAAAAAGAATTTGGAGAGTAATTAAAATGATGGCCATAGTTCTGACCGCCACCCCGTCAGCTTAACTGAAGTGCTTTACCCAAATGCAGACGTGAAGACTGGATCAGGGGCTCCCTCCGGCTCTGTAACAGATGTAGTCCCCGTGTTTAAATATTTGTCTTTCTAGTGTAACATGATGCTTTGCTGAAGATAATTACTTCCTCCGGTACATAGAAGAAGACATAGAGAAGACTTCCAGAGCTGGAAGCTAACCCAGCTGTGCTTGATTTATTGAGCCAACTTTTCTATGGGTTTTCAAGTTTGTATAAACAGACCACATAGTCTATATTTCATGGTTATTTAAAGCAGGGAGAATTTTTGTTTAACTTTCATTTATTGCACATGAATATCCATACAAAATAATAAAGTAAGAAGTTGTTTTAAATGACTTATAATTCAGCTATTTTTTAAATTTTACCTATAAATATTTTAATATATAAGTTTAAAAGTTAAGGACTCTTTTTTTTAAAGAGAGAGAGAGAGAGAGAGAGAGAATTTTTTAATATTTATTTTTTAGTTTTTGGTGGACACAACATCTTTATGTTATTTTTATGTGGTGCTGAGGAACGAACCCAGCGCCCCGCGCATGACAGGTGAGCGCGCTACCGCTTGTTCCACATCCCCAGCCCCAAGGACTCTTTTAAAACAACTTCCAAAAATATACTGTTATCACATTTCAGCCATGAACTATTCTTTAATATCATCAAATGTGGAGTCAATAATCATATATTTCCCCAAATGTCATGTGTGCATGTGTGTGTGTGTGTGTGTGTGTGTGTGTATGTGTGTATGGTCTCTGTGTGTATAAAACTTGTAATACATTTTGTTATTGAAGTCAGGATCCTGATAAGGTCATCCCTGTATTGCAACAAATTTATAAGACTGTTAACATCTTAAAATGCCTTTAATAAAAAGTTTTCCAAGGGAGGGAGATTTTTCCATCCAGAACACTGATTTTGGAACCAGGCTTTGGTAAATTGTAGGACTTCACTCTCTGTATGTGCAGAGGTGGACACACTCCTACCGTTCAGACCATCTCTTTCTGACACACCATTTCCTGATTACTGACTTTTTAATTCTTAAATGAAAACACGATCTTTTGAGATTCTTTACCTCTGTCAATATGTGATACCAATCTGAAGGACAAATCAGCTGAAGAAATCACAACTTCAGATCTTCCTCCAAGAACGCAAAGGAGATAGAACATTGTGTTTTTTAAATAGTAAGAGGATGCAGCTTAGTTTAATTTAGAAATAGTCTAGGTCTTATTTTGAAATCAGGAAGAACACATGTCATGATGAAGAAAAGCGTACTCCGACATACATACCATGTCACGGACTTTATGTTTTTCATGCTTCTTGCCCGTGGGGAGAAGTAGATGAAGTTCTGGAGCTGAGGAGGTATTTCCTGACCAAAAATAAGAACAGGATATTTTGAGATAGGGGTCTCTGCTCTCACAGGCCTCTGTGTGCATTTGCCTGAAGTGTATGCTTTTGCTACACATGGTACTTAAGTTCCTAAGAACTTACTTCACATAGCCCTGAGTGGGCTATGGGTTGAGCTGGAAGAGCCTGAAGCATCAAAGTCACAAAAACAATGGCATTCCTACTGTAGGAAGGACCTGCCAACCAGGGACGTCTCACAATGTACTTCATACATCATGATGTATATACTTCATACATCAGAGTGCACATCACACTCTGGTCTTTGCTTTGCATCAAATGCTATAGATTCCATGCTCATACCTCTGCACTGACTTGTTTTTCTAAGGTCTATACTCTGGAGTCCTTCCTGTACCCATTTCACCTATGTTCCCCACTTCTCAACCCTCTCTGCTTGATCCTTGGTCCACTTGATTCCTGCCTCACAAGCACTATCCACCTAGAATTGTCAGTTTGTTTGCAAGTCTGTCTCCCTTTAAGCTCCTTCCACCTGCATGCAGCATACTCGGTCTGTTTGCAGTTCTGAGCCTCGGAGTAGGAAGGAGGAAGTGTATTCTTGGGGAAACTTATTTTTAAACAACAAGTGACATAGAAAATAGTCCAAAATGGAAGACAGAATATCAGTGGGGACACACAAGAATGCCCAACCTCTTCACTGTGAAAACACTATTTCTTTTTTTATTATTATTTTATTTGTTGTAATTAGTTACACATGACAGTAAAATGACCTTGACGTATCATACATTTGAATCAGATGGGATATAATTTCTCATGTTTCTGAGTGTACACTACTTCTTAATCCTATTTTCTATAGTCCTTTGCAGTTTGTCAAGCACTAGTGGGTGTACTCTCATGCATTCAGCAGGGTATCATTACTCCCTGTTTTGTAAATGACAAAACTGTGCCTCAGAGCAAACTTGAAATGATGTGCTAAAAGTCACCACATTAGTCATGGCAGAACGGGATTGGAGTCCTGTCTTCTGAGTCTAGGATCTAGTTTTCTTCCTACTCTTTATCACCTGTCTCTGGATGGTGACCTGCAACTTGGGAAGGCCAAACATTCACCTCACATCACAGAGGTGACTAAGAACTTCACACAGTGCTATCGGTGCTGAGCAATCTATGTAGCCAGTGAACAGGGAGAAAGAGAGAAAGAACTCATGTTCTACAGTGGCTAAGCCTTTGCTGTTGGATGGGAATAGAAAGCAAGCCACAAATGTGGGCCACATATATGATTTTCAGTTTTGTAAGAGCCACATAAAAAAGAAACATAAAATTAATTTCAATAATATGTTTTATTGAACACAGTGTATCCAAGATGTTACTTTATTACATAATGGATATAAAATTATTAATCAGACTTTTTACATTCCTTTTTCACATGTGAAACTTTGAATTCTGGTGTGTATTTTTACACTGACAGTGTATCTCAATTCAGACAAGCCACAGGTGGCCAGTGGCTTTGCAGAGTACAGTTCCATGCATTTTATAAATATTATTTCATATACATCAGTAATCATGTGGAGAATTAAGTATAGTATCACCAAATAGCTAAGGAAATGAAGTCCAGTGAGGATGGGTCACTGGCCTGGGGTCACCAAGTGAAACTGGAAAGTTACAGAGCTGTAGTCTGACCCTGGGCTATGTTCTTCTTCCCACTCTTGCAACTATAAACCTTTGAGGAAGGAGCAGTGTTTGACCTGGACCTGGAACAATGGGAAGAATTGAGTAGGTGGAAATGAGCCTTGATGTGGTGATATTACCCATGAGGGCTTGAGCTGCTGCTGGTGCATTGCTGTTGCGTGCAGTAGGCAGGGGCTCCAGCGTCAAAGCCGGATTAGCTGATTTCCCAGATCATCATTAAACATACCCTTGAGGAAGTTGGTAGCTGTCAGATCACAGGGAAGTAAGGAAAACCATTGTCTTCAAATGTACATGCCCAAATTAAGGAAATTCTTTCATTAGGCAGTGGGCCTCTTTCAAGGGACCCAGGGCTGTTAACATCACTTTCCTTTGAGAAATTATGTGACATTCAAGGTTATAATACCTAGAGACAGCCCAGTCCTGCCAGGCCCAGGCTCTTGGTGTTACTGAATAAATGCCAGCTCTCCCCTCTGTTGACAGGAAATCCCACGGTGTTGGCTCTATATTTTCCTTCCAGACTACTAGATCCAAATGGAGCCGTGGATTAGGAGGGCCATGTGCCTGCTCTGTGGACAACCAACTTAGTTCTCAGTTTGTCTTTCTTATTTTATTCATAAATGTTACAACAGCATATTGTAAAGCAAATGTTGGCATCCTGATGTATTTCATTCACTTTATATGGTTCCTCTCCATTTGTTGTTCATTTGCAAAAGAAAAAGAAGTGTGTAAAATAATTATAATTTTTGTGTTGAGGTAAAAGGTCATTTTGTTTCTCCCCTCATCATACGCATTTTCCATCTTTTTAGTGCATGTAGTATGTTAATAGCTTTTTAGGAGATCATAGGATTCTGTATCATAATTTGCTAGATATTCTTGATTTTTTAATTTTCTTGGACATTATGCTTGATGCTACAGAATGCAAGCACATGCTTACATTTTTTAGTTTTTACTACTTTTGACCTGTATTTTTTATAATAAATACCCAAGCCTTTGCATTTCTCAATTAGGAAACTATGAGCAGTTTGAAGTGTGTTGATTGTTCTGAGGTATGCATGGCTTCTGTTTTGCAGCCATACATGATATATGAGAAATTTACCCACAATTTACCACATTTACTCAGGGTTTTGCTAAATTAACTGAGATAAAAATATGTTAAACATTTGCATATTCTTCCCCATATGTCTCTTAGAATGTTATTTCTGTAACTAACCAGAATGACAGGTGCCACAAGTCAGCAGAGGGGTGCCTTTTTTGGAAGAAGGCTGGTTACAAAGTTTTTCTTGGTAGACTGAACATGAGGGTCAAATCCAAAGATCCACAGTGTTCAGGCTGGCCATGACACTCCCTTAGGCCCGGTCTCAACCTCCCGCAGCTGCACAGAAGCTGCACAGACTCCATTCTTGATGGGAGGCAGCCTGAAGAAAGGGTGACCTTTCTGTCTGTTTTTATACCTCCAGCTGCAATGGACTCTCACAGGCTTTGGAGACAAAGAGATGTGACTTTTGGCAGGATATTTAGTCTGTCTTTGTTTCAATTATTCATCTAAACTGGGATAACAGCAGCATCTCCCAATCATATTTCTGTGAGGATTAAACCTGTTAACACTTGAAAAGTGCTAACACAGTGCCTGGTACATGATTAGTGCTCCATGAAGGTTGTAAATTTGGGTTGCATCTCACTTCCAACACTTTCTAGAGGCCTGCTCTGGACATAATATGACCTTTCTGAATGTCAGTATCCTAACCTGTAAAATGGGATGGTAGAACTGCCTCATGGAAATGTGAGGGGGTTTGAGATAATATTGAGATAACATTTATAGCGTCCTGTGCACACAGGATGTGCACACCAAAAGAAAAACATTATTATTACATTTTTTTTTAGTTTTATTTTCTTTCTATAAAAGAGAGTTTTGTTTCCTTATATGGGCTAAGTAGCAATTCTGTTGTAATTAGCTCTTAGATTTCTTACCATATTTGTTTTTTACAGTCTTTTTTTTTTTTTTTTTAAGTCCACAGTATAGGTTTAGGGCCATTATGAAAGTAATGGGAGGCAAATAAAAATTTTCATGTGTCTGAAGCCTTTAATAATTTCTTGTATTTGAGGTTAGTGAGTGTGTCATTTCACAGAAAGAGGTTGATATTGCATATACTTATATAGTTCAGTGAGTTCCCCCTCAGTTGATATCAAAGAACAGACAGTTAGGTTTATGGAAAATATCTAAAAGAAAAGGCAAAAAGCAGATTCTTGACAATATGCAAAGAAATGACTAGAGGCCTTGAACAGAGCTCATCAATTCCCTCCTCTTGTCTGCCCAGCTCCTCTTCATTTGCTCATCTGAGTTGAGCTGTGTTTCCCCAGGTAGCCTCCTGAATCATCCAGACTGGGTTCTGGATTCTATGAGCAGACCACTGAACACCCTGCAGCTGCCTTTTCTGCTTCCCTGCCTGTCCCTCTGGAAGCAGAGCCACCTGTGGAGTACAGTGATGCTCAGGCCTGGTGCTATGTAATCAGTGTTTGTTGTCTGGGTGGATGAACTTGCAAATATCTGCTCATGGTGCTAGAAGATGTGTGATGATGACAGGTTGATCTGCAAAGTGGGGCAAGTGGAAGGTAAGCGCCATTGCCTGCTCAGGCGGAGGAAATGCAAATGCAGTGATTATGTTGTGAAAAATGCCAGGGACTTTCCCTAGCTTACATGGCCTTGCCCCATGTGGGACACTGGTTGTTCCATTATTTCAGCTGTCTTTCAACATCTATCTCACCAACCTCTATCTGTGCCAATTACCCTTCCCTATGATTTTGGGTGAGGAACATTCTGGGGTATGTTTGTATTTGTGCTCAGGGTAAAAATTCGGATTTGGGGTAATATTCCATTGTATATACATGCCACATTTTTTTTTTTATGCATTCATCCATCGAAGGGCATCTAGGTTGGTTCCACAGTCTAGGTATTGTAAATTGTGCTGGAAATAGATGGCATTAGAGCAGATTATGCTAACTGAAGTTAGCCAATCCCCAAAAAACAAATGCCAAATATCTTCTCTGGTATAAGGGGGGTGACTCAAAATGGGGAAGAGAGAGGAAGAGCATGGGAAGAAGATTACCTCTACATAGGGAAGAGGGGTGGGAGGGAAAGGGAGAGAGGGAATTGCATGGAAGGTGGAAAGAGACCCTCATTGTTATACAAAATACATGTATGAAGATGTGAGAAAAAAAAAAAGAATAGCATTACCCTAGATTAGGTAGAGAGAAGTGATGGGAGGGGAGGGGTTGGGGAGATAGGAAGGATAGTAGAATGAAGCAGACATTATTATTACTGTGTGTATATATGTGATTGCATGTCCAATGTGATTCTGCAACCTGTATACTCAGAAAAATGAGATATTATATCCCATCTGATTCAAATGTATGATATGTCAAGGTCATTGTACTGTCATGAGTAACTAATTAAAATAAATAAAAAAATTGGATTCTGGGCATTTCAGGAGAAGGAGTGAATCTTTAATCTTCATGCTCTGTGGGTCAGAGAAGGGCTGCAGGGCCTCTGTGGCTTCCCTTGGATGAGTACCTGTAGAATGGGGCACTGAATAGGTGAAAGAATAATCTTGCTCTTCAAATCTGGGCTTGGAACCTTCTGATGCTCACTGCTCATCTGAGCAGCTCAACTTTGACAATAGACCAAAGCAATCTGATTTATTTAAAAAAAAATAAATAAACTAATAATAGTGTTCATTCCTGAGCACCTGTGGATGTTGGATGCTGCATGGAGTTTCACATACAGCTGTGTCAAGCACTCGAACTTTCAAGACCAATGTGAGTCCCCAATATTTGCCAAGAAGCATAGCCAAATACTAAAGCCAGGAGCATGACTCAGTGATAGAAGGAGAATTTTGAGAGGGAGCCCATAAATCTGGAGTGCACTTTGACTCTGTCACAAAGCAGGGATGTAGCCTTGTGAATGCAGTGAGGCTGTCTTCTCACCTGTGAAAGTGAAATGAAGTGAGCTGGATCTGATGCTCTGAGTATTCCCTTCTATTTCATGCTCTCAATGTGTCTACCTTAGCCTGGCCTGTCCTCTCCCCTGCTTAAGTTCCCATTGGATTGCAGATCAAATGACATAGTTTAGAAGCACTGTGTGTTCAGAGTGAGTCTTGTCTCTTGGCAATAGTCTGATCTCCCAGTAACAAACACCTTGGTTGTTCTCTTAAATGTTTTCTAACCATATCCTACTATGTTGGTGAGATATCAGTCTGCTTCCTTGTGTGTGGGGTCCTGAACCATCTTGGGGGTACATGTATTTATGTTGTTTCCAGGCCTGAATCTTCAGTGCATCTCACATTAAAGGTCAAAATTGGTTTTCAGAGTGACTTTAAATAACTTACACTTTAAATATGATGAAATTCTACTTATCCACTTCCTTGTTAGTGCCTTTTGTATCCTAATAACTTTTGCATATGAAAATATTCTCCTCTATTTCCTTCCAGAAGCTTTACAGTTTGAATCTACACATGTAGGCTCCTTCTCATATTAATTTTATGGGTAGAGTGAGATTGGGTTCATTTTTTTTCCCTGGATAGTTGTTCAGACACTCCAGAACCATTTATTAGGTAGATTTTCTTTTCCTCGTCAAATTGCGTTGGTACCACTGCAAGACATTAAATGAATGCACATGTTAGCCTCTTTCTGGATTCTGGTTCTTTTCTTTCCTTTCTTTCTTTCTTTCTTTCTTTCTTTCTTTCTTTCTTTCTTTCTTTCTTTCTTTCTGGTGCTGGGGATTGAACCCAGGGCCTTGTCCTTGCAAGGCAAGCACTCTACCAACTGAGCTGTATCTCCAGCCCTGGATTCTGGTTCTTTCATGGATCTATTTCTCTGTCCTTTCACCAATAACACATTGTCTTGGTTACTGTGGGTTTATAAGAAGCCGGGGAAAGTAAGTCCTTTAACTCTGTTCTTTTGTTTTAATGTTGCCTTCGCTATTTTAGATCATTTATATTTCCTTATATATTTTAGAATCAGCTTGTTGGTTTCTATAACTGCTGGGATTTTGATTTAGAGCACATTGAAGCTATGGATCAAATTACTAGCCAGGGTTCTCCAGAGAAATAGACCAGGAGTGTGGTTCAGATACACACACACACACACACAAACACACACACACACACTCATGCATTCATGAATTGGTTCATGCTATTGAGGAATCTGACAAGTCCCAAGATTTGCATTTGGCAAGTTGGAGACCCAGGAGAGCTGAAAGTGCAGTTCTAACCTGAGTCTAAAAGTCTGGTAACCAGGAGAATTGCTGGTATAGTTTCAATCCAAATGTTGGGGACTCAGGAAGAGCTGGTGTTTCATTTGGAGTCTGAAGGCTGGAAAAACCCTCCATCCCCCAGCTCAAGCCCTCAGACAGGAGGAGTTCCCTTCTCCTGGTGGGAGGCTCAGCCTTTCTACTCCCTCATAAGGGAGGGCAACGTGATCTGCTCAGTCCACTGATTCTCATGTTAATCTCATCCAAACACCCTCACCTACACCTAGAATAATGTTTGATCACATATCTGGACACACTGTGGAGAAGTCAAACTGACATATAAAATTACTGTCACAATCATTTTGGGGGCAAATTAATATTTGTAACAAAATCAAACCTTTCAATTCATGAACCTGTTATTTATCCCCATTTATTTAGGTGTTCTATAATTAAGTAGTGTTTTATAGTTTTCAGTAACAAATCATGCCTGTCTTTAAATTGTTTGTTCATATTTGATTTTTAAAAATTGATATGTAATAGCTTTACATGTAATTTGATCTTTTCCTATTGTAAATGGAATATAAAATATATTTCCAGAATATTTATGAATTCGTACTTTTAAAGAATTATAATGCAGTATTTTTAGGAGAAGGATAGTTACAGATCTCTCAACAGCACTGAAGTTTAGGAACTATCATTCTGGACAAAACCATAAATCATTACCAAACTGTCCTTTACATCTGTATTCTACTTTATCATTGCCAAAGCATTTCCTTCCTTTGGGCCTCACAAGGGGTCTCAGAAAAAGACAAAAGAGCTTTGACTATTACTACTTTCATATAAGAAAATTTGGCCTCAAGGATATTATCTTAAAAGTCTTATGACTAGCAAGACAGAGCCAGTCCCTGAACCCAGAATATTTCCTAAGAGAGAAATCTGGCTTCTGATACCAAAGTGATTGTCTTAAGAATGACTTGTTATGACCATTCCTGAGAATATACCCCGAAGGGGCCCAGCTTCATGGAGAAACTTCTGCCTGTGGCCTCTATAGACATGACCTCCATGGATGATGTGGGAGGAAGGGAAGAAGACAATAGAGGGAGGGAAGAAGACCAACATAATTATTTAAAAGACATTTAAACGGGGAAGGTCTCTATTAGCACATGTAGCACTTTGGTTTCCATTTGGAGAAGGTGCCTTTTCCACTAGGGCCAAATGCCTTTAGGGAGTGAATGACTTGTGCAATCACATACAACATCCCTGAAGGAAAAGAACAAATATATAAATCTTCATTGTTCAGAAATTAATGAAGGATGAGGCGCCTCAACTAGAAGGTATTTTGTTCTTTTCCTTCTGAGAAGTTCTTTCAAGATGATTCAAAGGTGAAAAGAAGAAACCGTCTTTTTTTCCCCTCTCTTCTTTACATCCTTTCTACCTTCTATCTTTTCTCTCCCTTCCTCAGCTTCCTTCCATTACTTAGTACATACTGAGTGCCAGGCCCTGAGAACACAGAGATAAATGAGGTGACATGTCTCCTTAAGAGCTTGTAGGTCTTACATGCTCTTTTTTTTTTTTTTTTTTTTGACTGTCACCAATTATAAGTAATAGATTTTATGGCATTGTGCTTACTTTTTAAAAAGTCTTTATTTTTAAAGATATACATATTAGAGTATTATGAATGAAATGACATGTTGTTTGAGATTTTTGAAATACTCTAGAAGATTCACGATTGGGTAGGAATCTAAACAAAGTAAGATTGGCCAGGAGTTGATAATTATCAAATCTGAGTCATGGGCCCATGGGGATTATCTGCTATCCGTCTGTATCCTTTGTAATTATCTTTTTGAGACAGAAGTTTCAGGAAATACTACTTGCCCTTATTTTAGGAATTGAATGCTGATGTTTAAAAATGTAGCATACTTTATTTTAATAAAGCTAATCATGGTGCTTAGATTGATTTTGAGATTGATAAAATAATAATGTTTTGAAAAATACTTGTACAGTGAGGAAGATAGGAACCCATAAAATAAGTAATTACCATTTACTATAAAGTGCTACCAGGGTATGCAGAGGGCCCTGAGAGTTCAAAGGTGGAGGGGCCACCGATAGGGTCCTAGAGAGCCTGGGAAAGCCTCTGAAAAGTCCTTGCCTGGAAGAGAGGCATATGCATATCTGACCAGATGACAGAGGGAAGTATTTGAGTTTAAGTATGAATTAGAAGTGGTACAAGAGGGAAATGGCAAGGTGGGATGGGTCAGCCTTTGTTAGCCAGTATGGCTGGATCATGAAGGCTGTCAGAGTGTCGGGGGATGAGGGTACAGATAGCAGCAGTGAAAGTCATTCCAGGTCTTATGGAAGATCTTAAAGATCTTGTTTTTTTATTCTGTGTTTTTGGAAGCCATTGGAGAGAAATTGAAAACTGAGCCGGTTCCGCTTGCCTTTTGCAGAGGGCACGCTGTTAGCTTTGTGTAAGTGGACCAATCTAACTATGCTGTCATGATATAGAACAGAAGAGCGGATCCAAAGGAGAGTCAGTGTAGAAGCCAGATCGCCTGACCCATCTCATGTAGTTATCCTCTCCCAGTGCCACATACTTCTCAGAAGATCCACACCAATACACAAGAATTTACAAAAACAAAAAAATTACAGTTACTTTCAGGACATAGGAAGAGGTGAGAATAGTCAAGTCCTTGTTGTTCTTTCCTCTTTTCCCTCCATGTCATTTCCTCACCTGCAGAACAAAGCCATGGTAGTCCACAAGAGACTGAGAACAGTCACTTAAAATGTGGTATTTTCCTGGGTGCTTTACAACTACTAATCAGTTATTGTTCCTAACAATTCCATATGGTATTATTATTGTCTTTATTTCACAGATGAGGAAAATAAAGTACATAGATGTAAATGACTTGTCTAAGGTCACACATCCAGCAATTAACAGCCGGGATTTAGGTGACCCATCTTCAGAGTCCACTCTTTTAACCATGGTTGTACTTCTTGATTAGGTTTAGTTTCACTCTGGTTGTATCCTTGAACTCAGGATATCTGAACAAAAATAGTCACAGAAAGATTTGTCTTGCAGAGTGGTTCTCAACACTGCCAAAGAAGAATTTTTTCTAATTCAGAGGAGGAAGAAAGTTTTCTGAGAGATAAAGGCCAGCTTCTTGGAAGGAAGAGATATTTTAATGGAGAGATGGGTGAACTTTTGAGAAGTAAAAATTGCTGAGAAACAAAGGGTTGGTAGTACCAGCCAGGAAGTAGTAGTCCAACTATAATCTCTCTACTAGTGTTTACAATTAAAAACTGGTCAGGATGTGCAATATGATGATATATATCATATATCACAAATGTATATGTATGTTTTGATTTTCATCTGTGATTCCTGGCTTATAACTTCCATAGGCATAGGCTTTGTTGTTTCCTAAGTGACTAGAATAATTTTGAAGTGCTGTAGGTCTCAGGAAGCAAAGTCTCTCTCTCTCTCTCTCTCTCTCCTTCTGCCTTCCTTTCAACTACTCTCTTTTCTTCCTGTGGCAGGCCATAGGAACTAGAATTTCTCTTTCCCAAGGTGGACCATAGACATTCTAATCTTCACCTGTCTTTCTATCTTGAAGTTGGTCATGAAGAAATCTCTATTACACAGGGAAATTCCCTTACCAAGGGAAGGGCCCTACAGGAACTGTCGCTGGGTCACTGCCTCAGCACTTTTCATTCTTCATGAAGTCACTAGTCTGCAGTCGTTTATTCACTGGTGGACATAAAGGTAGCTCTCACAAGCCAGGAAATCCATCTTGGACAACTGTATGATCTTGAGGAAACAAATTTAGATGCTAATAGTGCTTATATGATTCAGGGAATATAAATCTTACATATCATAAGATCATAAGGCCAGCATTTCAGAAGAATTTCTGCCCCATCCTGGAGGAAGAAATGTTGCATAGAGAGGCCAAGAAGAATCTGAGCAGACAGGCTCTGTAGAGTTTCCAACCCAGGTTATTAGCATTAGATGATTCCCTTTTCCGTCCAATCACATTTTTACATGGTTGATGTCCATGCTTCAATCATGTCTGTGCAATGAAGTCTCCACAAAACCCCAAGTGACAGGTTCACTGAGTTTCTGGGTCGCTGGATATGTGGATGTTCCTGAAAGGTGGTGGGCCCAGAGAGGGCATTGGAAGTTCTGCCATATGCCTTGTCCTATGTACTCTTTCATCTGTGTCCTTTGCAATATCCTTTATGATAAGTCGCTAAATGTGTTCTTTTCAGTTGTATGACCTACTTTAGCAAATTCATTAAACCCTGATTTATACCCAGTTGGTCAGAAGCACAGGTGAACATGCTGGGGCTTGGAATTGGCATCTGAAGTTGAGGGGCAGTCTTGGGGACTGAGCCCTCAACTTGTGAGAACTGATGTTATCTTCGGGCAGATAGTGACAGATTGAATTGGATTAGAGGACACCCAGCTGGTGTTTGCTGCAGAACTGTCTGCGTGCTTGCTGCACAGGAAAATCCCCACACTTATCTGGGGTCAGAAATGATCCGCATTGTGAGAGTATAGCAGAAGAAACTGAGTTAGAAGGTCCTCCCCCATCCCTCATCCTCAGAGAATGCAAAAAGCGTATGTGTGAGAACTCTAAAAAATAATAGCAGGTAGAAAGGGGACTGGAGTCAAAACCTGAACAATGACTCATAATGGCCCTTGTCCCACAGAGTTGCATAATAGTGTGGGAGGCTAAAGCTCTGAGATAGCACCATCTTTTAAGACATAGGAACTTAGAAAAGGAGCCATTGGAAAGACAAGAGAATGTGAGGAAATTCCTCAGGAGAGAGCTGGAAGAAGGGATTTACTAATTCTCTGTATGGACTGACTTAGGTCCTGGTCATACTGCAAGGTACACCTGCCTGGAAAAGACCCAAAAAAACAGAGCAGAAGCTTTGAAAACTCATCTATGATATTAACCACTACCCAAGCCCCAGACAGTCTCTTAAGTATCACGTGATAGACAGGCCCAAATGGCATAGCCAAGGCTTTGAAGACTGAACTGATGTCCCAGCTCACACCCATAGTGAGAGAACTTTCAGTCTGAACCTTCATGGCTTAATTGCCTGCTAAAACAAATAAACAAAAGAACTGATCTTTTTCAAAGGAGCTGGAGTCTCATAATATAATATCCACAAATCTGGGACACAATTCAGACTTACTCAACATGAAAAGAAACAGGAAAATCCAAATAGTACCTAAGGGAAAAGATCACCAACAGGTGCAAAACCCAAGGTAACTCAGATGGTGGAATTATCACATAGACATAAAGAAGCTATTATATCCATTTCCCAACCTTGAAGTTAAGGGAACGATTTAAGTTCTTGGCAGAGAAATAGAAACTGGTGCAAAATAACCACATAGAGATTTTAAGGCTGAAAGATGATATCTGAAGTAATGAATCCACTAAATGGTCTTAGTCGAAGAATGGAGATGATAGAGGAGAGCCAGTGGACTTGAAGGTCGATCAATAGAAATTGTGCAATATGAAAAACAGGGAAAATATTGGAAACACTGAACAGTGGCATGGTGCTGTGGAATCCCAAAAGGCAGAAAATTCATGTTACTGGAGTCCCATCCCAGAAGATGAAAAGAAAGATATTGGTGCAGAAAAAATATATATTTGTAGAAGGAGGAAATGACTGAAAGTATTCCATATTTAGAGAAAAAAGTACATTTACAAATTGAAGAATCTCAGTAATCTCAATCAAGATAAACTCAATAACAATTACTCAGCCACTTTATAATTGAAGTTCTGAAAACTAAAATTAAAAAATATTGAGGGCATCCAGAGAAACATGATGCGCTACACCTACAGGAAATCTATTCAAATGACTGCAGATTTCTCATCCCAAACTGTGGAGGTCAAAGATAATGGAACAACATCTTTAAACCACTGAAAGAAAAAAACTGTCAGCCCAGAATTTTATGCACAGAAAAAATATCTTTCAAGAGTGAAGGCAAATTAAAGTATTTTCTGATGAAAGAAACCTAAGAGATTTCATTTTTAGCAGATCTGCTCTTAAAGAAATGCTAAATGATGTGTTTTAGCCCAAAAGGAAAACATACCAGAGAGCAGAAGTGGTAACTACTGTATCTAATATATTTCCCTGAGTAAAAATGCACACACAAAATTTTATAAAGGTAAACAAAGTCACCCCTCATCCTATGACATGGGGTAACTATGGACTGCAATATTTTGGATATATTTCAAGTATTTTTTCTCTGTGAATAGGCATTTCTCTCTCTCCCTTTCTTCCTTCCTTCCTTTCTTGTACCCACTTACCCCTCCTTCTCTCCTTTATTCCTTCTTTCTCTCCTTTTCTCCCTCTTGATCTTCCTTCTGTTTTTCTTTCAATGAAGATTATACAGTATAAAGTTTTATGAGATTCTTTATTAATTTATATTATATTGTAGACATTTTTCTATTTTGTTACCAAGTCTTAAATAAATTTTAAAAATCTAGGTTTAAAATAGTATTGTGCTTATATTTTTAAAAAAGAAACATGTCAATGTATTTTATGTATGCGGTGATGTTACGCTGACCTTCATGAGCTGTGAGATAATAGACATTCTTAGGGGAAAAGCGGGGTGTTCAGTGGCCCCTCTGGAAATGGTAGCTTTTGTCATCCTTGGAAATCTGAGGTGTGTAAATACTCAGGAAGGTGGGTGTTGATGAATGAGATTGGCCACGAATTGATGCTGGGTAATGGGAACCTGTAGTTCACTCTATTAATTACTTTAGTTTTCTGTATGTGTGCAATTTCTCATTAAAGAATCTTCATAAATGTCATTTTTAGTTGTTTAATCATTCCCTACTCTATGGATATCCTATAACATCCTTAGCTATTCTTCTTTGGTTGAACTGAGGTTATGCATGGGCTGAGATAAAACTGCAGTCTTTAAGAGTTTCTCTCATTATTTCCTTTTGGGGGTGGAATTACTGATTTAAAAGGGAATGGAGATGGGCACCATGGTGCTCACCTGTAATCTCAGTGGTTCTGGAGGCCGAGGCAGGAAGATTATAGGTTCAAAGGCAGCCTCAGCAACTTGACGAGACTGTGAGCAACATAGTGAGACTTTGTCTCAAGAAAAAAAAAACATTAAAGAAATAAAAAATGAAAACAGGTCTGGGGATGTGGTTCGGTGGTTAAGTGCCTCTGGGTTCAATCTCTGGTGCCAGAAATGAAAATAAAAAATAAAAGAGAATGGAAATTTTATTTATTTATTTTTAATTTCTTACATACATGAAAATAGTGGAATGCATTCCATTTATAATTATCCATTCACAGCACAATTTTTCATAACTCTGTATATTATGTTCATGCCAAATTATGCCATTATACATGAACTCTCTTATTTTTTTTGCATTACAGTTCTTAATACACCTTTATATTACAATTTATCATATCTCTGTTTGTATATAAGGTATGTTTTTAAATAATGTGATACCTTTTGTGAAATTGCCCTTCAGAAGAGATATTTCATGTTATTTTTCCACAAGAGGTGTATGAAAGTGTCCTTGTTAGCTCTATTATAATTTTTTTGAGTGGTGGGGGGAAAGTGTGTCCTATTTGAATGTGTGTTTCTTTAATTTCCAGTGATATTGAACCCACAGCTTGTCTCTGAGTTGGTTCCCACCCTTTTAGGGGGAAAGCATGAGGAAAGAGTGCAAGAAAATGAATTTATTGCTGCTCTCTTGGCATTCTCAACATTGAAGATGAGAGGCAAACCCATTTTCAGGCAGCTGGGTTCAAATCCTGGCTCTGTCACTTACTAGCAAAGAATTTTGTGTGCCCTTGGTCTCTTTAATCCTCAGATATTTTTTCATTGAAGAAACAGGGCAGGCACACTGACCCTCATGAGCTGTGAGGTAATAGACATTCTTAGGGGAAAAGCGGGGTGTTCAGTGATCCCTCTGGAAATGGTAGCTTTTGACGTCCTTGGAAATCTGAGTCTCAGGATGTAGAATGACCTCCTGTTTTCCTGCACAGGGGCAGCAAGGGGCTCTGAGCTGGATTCCTTCACACAGGGAAGGTCCCTTACAGGCACAATAGCTGGGTCACTGCCTCGACACCTTTCATTCTTCATGAGGTCCCTACTCTGCAGTCTTTTATTCACTGGTGGACATGAAGGCAGCCCTTGCAAGCCAGGAAACCCATCTTGGACAACTGGATGATTTTGAGGGAACAAATTCAGATGCTGATAGTATTTATGTGATTCAGGGAATATAAATCTTACAGTATTTGCCTTGGGCCACTGGGTTCAATTTCAGGTGGATTTATTATATGGTGTCTCACCTTCCTTCCCAGTGCAGGCTGGAACCTGATCTTTCCAGGGCAGCCCAGCCAGGCTGGGGTCTCTGCCACAGTTGATTGGCCTTTACCAGCCCCCTCATCTTCCTCCCACCTCCTGCCTTTCTCCTTTGTGCCTAGGCTCAGAGGCCCTAAATTGGCCATGCTGTATACCCATATACCCCACATCTGGCTGAGAACAAAGGACTTGTCTGCTTATATACTAAGAGAGAACCAAAAGTGTTTTTTTTTTTCTCCTCTATTTACTACATTTTTGAGGGTTAGGTACCAAGGATGAAATCCAGGGACACTCGACCACTGATCCACATCCCCAGCCTTATTTTGTATTTTATTTAGAGACAGGGTCTCACTGAGTTGCTTAGTGCCTCGTCATTGCTGAGGCTGGCTTTGAACTCACAATCCTCCTGTCTCAGCCCCCTGAGCTGTTGAGATTTACTGCAGTTTTGATTTGTGGGGGACAAGTGGGCACCCTTGAACTTATCTGAACACCTAGTGAGTGGTCCACCTGGGCCCAGGCTCACAGACATGGCCAGGAAACCCCTCTAGAGGGCTTTCAGCTGTGAGCTGGGAGGAGTCAGGAGGAGTCTTCTGAAAGCAAGACTGGTAGCCAGACTCAGGGAAGCCAGCATGCCCTTGGCTTCTCTCTGTGACCACTTCACTGACCTCCTGTTCTCTTTAATGGGCACACTGCAGGGGAGGGGGTCGAAGCATGGGGGAGGGAGGTGGGTGAGTCCGGCCTATTGTGTAAATTGAGGGATAATCCAGAGAAGAGTTGGCAGGCAGGTCTCCTTGTGAGGAGTGTGTCCCCTCTCTGCAGCGACTGGGTAGCCGTCTCTGCTGGGCACTGTGGAGGGCTCCCAGTGGTGTGCATTTGGGGAGCAGATTAACAGTGTGTGCTTTATTCTCCATGATCACAGTTATAATTCACCTCAGCGTCTGACTGCATAACCCCATAATGGGGGAAACCTTCAGTGCCCCAAGTGTTTCTCAAACACTGGGTTGTTTCTTTGTCCTCTTTAAAATGGGACAGTGTTTTATCTGTAAATGTTTCCCTAAGGCTTTATGAAATGATGAAGTAGGACCACTGTCTTGGAGAAATTGAAAACAACACACATTTCATCTGTGTAGTTCAAAGCTCCTTCTCATCTCTCATTTCCCTCGTGCTTCACCATAGTTCTTTGAAATGGGGATTATTATTTTAAGAGATGGGCATCTTGCTATATTGCACAGGCTGGCCTCCAACTCCTGGGCTCTAACTATCCTCCCTCCTCAGCCTCCTGAGAGGGTGGGTGACTTTTATAAGGACCTACAGTGGGGACCTCACATCTTTGCTCTAGTTTTAGGCTCTTTTCTGTTAGTTCCGTTTTATTTTTAGTAAACACCACCCCCCCCCCCCCC
>NW_025999969.1:3373453-3389101 GCF_001458135.2 Marmota marmota marmota
CCCCCCCCCCCCCCTTGTCTTACTTCCTCCAGAGTGCCACATTTCTATTTTCTTTGCTGTGGATCACTGTCTGAAATAGTTAACGCCAAAAATGGCAAATATTGGTTTTGTTGAAGTAAACATTAAGGCCGTGGGTTAAGCCAAAAGCAAATATTGATTTGAGACACTCATCCTTTCAGAAATGAAGACTTCTCCACCTCACAGCAGTTGAGTCAGGCTGAAGCCTCCTGTCCTCTTCCCCTCCTTCCTTTTGGCCCAGGTATACAAACTACCATTTATTAGGCACTTATCATGTCCCAGCCAGTGCACCATTCGTACAGCTTCTCAAAGCCACCTGTGAGGCGGATGGATTTGCACACACATTACAGAAAACTGAACATTTGTGTTATTTGCCTAAAACCCTCCTGATTGAATAATAAAGCTGAGAACCAAATTTAGATTTGTCTGACTCCAGAGCGTGGTTCAAATGAAATTTAGCACCAGCCTTCCCAACCCGGCTGTGTCTGAGGTGTCTCCCTATCTCAGTCTGGGTTCTTGCCTCTTTATCACAGGGGGCTTGCACCTAGTTCTTCATGTCCTGTGAACCTGGAGTCAAAGCTGATTGAGCTCTTAGCTCGGTGGGGATCTTCAATGGGGGTGATGGTGGGCACATCCCATGATCCAAGTCTCCTTTTCTTCACATATCAAATAGGTTCCACAATGACCTCCTTTAGGGGGCTGTTTTGCAGATGAAAAAGGTACCTGGCACAATGCCTGACACATAGTAGGCATCTAACTAGCAGTGGCTATTATGTGTATGGTGGTCACTTTGGGGAGTGAGAAGGGGTGCTGTGAGGGCTGCAGGCTGCACCCTTTCTCCACTGGCTCTCCCTCTTCCTCCCCCATCAGAGGCCCTTCATCTGCTCTCCACTACGTACTGCATACCTGATCATGCCAGACCCTTCTACCCGATGCTCACAGTGCTGCAAAGTAAGACTGAGTTTCCTGCTTTGGCTTTCTCTCTGCCGCTCAGCTCTGCACACCTGCTTGGTCTCTGCAGCTTTTCACTGGCACCCTGCACTTGCCAACTCCCATGCCATCGTCCTCCCCTTGCCCAGGCCTTTCCTGGAGGGGCTGAGAGCTCACCATCCATTAAGCTTCTCTGATCACTAGCTGGCTTTGGGCCCCTCATCCTGTGCTGAGATTCTTGAGCACCTGCTTTGTAAGAAGAAGATCATCATTTGTTTGGCCAATGAATCTAAGCCATAGGCTTACCTTCGGTCCTGGGATCACAGAGGTAACTACTTGGTTCAGGTACTCTCTGTGGCTATGGGGGCAAACAGACAACAGGAATAGTAAGTGAGGTATTTGGGCCCTCATCTGGATTCCCAGGGTATTTAAGACTGTGAGAGTCTTGAAGGCAGCAGTGACAGTTTCATCTTGGCCCACTGTTCTCAGTTCATAGTTAATTTGTGTTTTGGTTGTATTAACCGATCTGAATGGATATGGTCAGAATGGGTTAGGTCTTGGCTCTGCCATTCCCAGGACAGCATTGGCGGTGAGAGTAGGGTAGGTTGGGGATGAGGGTGGGCAACCCAAGGACAGCTTGTTTTTTCCTCCCCTTCCATCCTCTTAAGTTACATTCTGTAACTGGGGTCACAGAGTTGCGATATTTTAGTGACTTGCTGTTGGATAATGGGGAGGGAAGCACATGACTTCATAGCCAGATTCCTGGGTAAGCCATTCAGCCTCCCCCAGCTTCAGCTTCTTCCTTCATACAATGTTGACACTGTAGGCTCTTACTGTATGTTTGACTTGGGGTGTTTGGCCCAAAATAACAAAATCACATACGCGTTGCAAAGCACATGGTTGCCCCATGATACACAGAATTGACAGTTTAAATGATTTCCATCCCTTATTGATTTTGTAAACACAGAGCTATAGGGATTTCCGAATCTATTAAAGGAAACTAATCACTGAGTGTAAACTTTCCTTAATGTGGACCTACATTTTGTTTTATTTGGGACCCATAGTTTACAAGCAAGCAGTTTTTTCAGCCAGTTCCTGATACATGGGAGTGGACAGAATCTCTTGCACACTAGATCCTGGCCTGAGTGTGAGCAGCACTTTCATGCACTAAGGGGCTGGCTCCTGTCAGCTTTCTATTCATCATCACTCCTGAGTGAAATCAGGCTGCTTCATGCCCAGGACCTTTAGGGTTGATCTCAAATAGTTAAAAATCTCAAATGTTGATTCTGTAAATGCCAAAGGTCAACTGTACTTTAAGCAATGAGCCAGAGCTTCCAGGGATTCAATGAGGTATGTCAAGTTATTTGCACACTAAATGTGCTGCTGGTTTGAGACCTTTATCATTAATTGGACCTTTTGATTCTGTAGTTGAATGGGCATGGCTGTGGCTGGAAGAGTCACAGGTTAAATGAGATGGCTATTTTAGTATAGGCATTAAGAATTCTGTCTTTGGGGGCTGGGGCTGAAACTCAGTCACAGAGTGTTTGCCTAGCATATGTGAAACACTGGGTTCAGTCCTCAGCACTACATAAAAATAAACAAATCAAAAGAATGCTGTCTTCGGATTTAGCCAGCACTGGGTTCGGGTCTTGGCTCTGCCATCTACTAGATCTAGTGTCTTTGAGATTCAGTTTCGTACATGTGGAATGGATTGGATATTGGTGCCAAACTCACAGAACCACGGTGAGTACTGAATGGACTATTTTATGTGTAGATTTAGCACACTGCTGGGCAGATTTAGCAATGTGCTGGGCTCATGGAAAGCCTCCAGAGAGCAGTTATGGTGACTTCCCTCTGTCTTTCCCTGGGTGTGGTATCATATTCCCAGTAGAGGCTTCACATTTGGTTCATGTCTAAAACCATTTTCTTATCTACAAATCAACCACCTCCTTCTAACTCCAAACATCACAAGCACTGACAGTAAATGCCAGCCAGACATTTCCTTTATCAACAACTGTCTGTAAATCTGTGCTAGGTAGTGCTGAGAAGCAGACTGAGGAGGGCTGATAATCTGTACCCCTGCAGGGCCAAGTCTGATTGAAAAACTAAGTCACTCACGCATAGCACCTTGAGGGACATGCAAGAGAGTGTTCACTCAGGTTGGGAGTGTGAGTAGAAGTCTACACAGGAGGAGGACTTCATAGGGGAGCATCTGGAAGCCTTCTCCTGAATCTGGGGCCTGGGCTGCTGCTAGATCTGCTCTTGGGTTCCTGAAGGGAAGAAGGGAGTGGTGAGTGGGAAGGTTTGAGGCTGACATTAACTATTGAATGCTAATGTCTGTGGATCTGGCCTCTTAAAAAAAAAAGTCCAAACTTCCTTTGGTCAGCGTGTTCCACTAACCACCAATCAAGTGCAGATTATAATGTTGTATGTGTGTGGTGGGGAGGGAAGCTCTTAGAAAATCAGCACCTTCTTTCAGGGGAGAATGACTTGGGCCAAGAACTGAAGTCCAGCCTGAGCTCTTGTCTGGGACTATTCAGAGTGCAACAACTCCTTTACCCGAGAAATGGATCATTAGCCATGTTGCTGCCTCTGTCATCTGGTGACCAAAGTCAAGACCACAGTCTGGGAAACAGAGAGGTGAAAGGTTCACCTTGATGCAAGGTCATTGTTCTTCCTCTGGTAGTCCTGACTCCCCTGGCCTATTGACAGACATGAATTATTCAGAAGAGGTGGTCCCCTCTGACCCAAGGAGCCCAGAGTCGATGACACTGGGAAAGCCAAGATTCTTTTAAAAATATTGATGTATTTTATCTTACTATATGATACTGCTGAAGCAGTGGTTGGACACTTCCTTAAGAACCGGCTAATTATTCAGCAGGAAGTTGTTGTGGAGGAGTCTGTGGTAAGTAGGGGCTTAAGATGCTTGAGCTACACATTGACTCATCAGCCATGTGCGCCCTGGGCTGAGCTCACATTGTCCCTGTCCCTCCCAGGGAAGGCTGGGGCTCCCTCCCATTCTGCCCAAGGCACTCTTGTGATCTTTCACACCATTTGAGGCCTTTATTGCTGAAAATAAAAAATAAAAAATAAAAAAATCTACTGAAGATAATGTCGGACATTTATGTTTTTACAATACTTCCTAAGTGATGTTAATGCCCAGTTAAGATAGCGAGGCAATGTTCCCAGGTCCCTTTCACCCACACTCAACCTTGGTTATGAGACTAGAGGTGGGTGGGACAAGAGGGGTACACAGAATGCTTTACAGCTCTGAGGACAAACTTAAAGAAACCTGCTTTCCTCTGCGTTTAATTCCCCTTACTCTTTGCATGATGGCCTGTTTGGCTTTGGCCTGGTGGTGGGAGAGACATTTATTTGCTAAGATGGGAGAGGTAAACGGTTGTTACCTTGGTGACTTTGAGGAGACATGGTTGTGCAGGAATGATTTCTTGTGTTGAAGAAATGTCATGGAACACTGGCTCTGACTCCTTCTGCCCAACTGAGACTATGGTGGAAGGAAACAACAGCCTCTGGCAGGACACCAGCCCCGGAGCTCCTGGAGAATATGAGGATTAAGACATTAATAGGCACTATGGTTCTGTCTAAAGACATGGTTAAACTGAGGTTCCAAGAGAGATACTTAGGCCAGTAAACTAAGTAGTTTACTGTAAATAAACTTAGCAGGACTTAAGAGAAAATTCAGAGGAGATCTTTCTCTCTTATTTTGTTGCCACATGGTCTTCCTTTGCAATTCAACATGTGAGAATTTGGGGCAGCCTAATTTTGGCGGCCAGGCTGTAACAGCTCTGCTGTCTGTCTTGAGGGGAGGTATCTTTCTGATGTAGCTACTGCTCTGCATTTACCTGCTGAGCACTGATCTGGGGAGGGAGGCTTGTATCTGATTTGGCCATCAGTAAAATTCTGGTTTTACATTGCTGTTCTCATGATTTCTAAGAACTCAAAGCCAGATTCTTTGGATAAACTTAGAATGAGTTGATTCTGCCTACTTGGGGGGAGTTTGGG
Source organism: Marmota marmota marmota (assembly GCF_001458135.2). Classification (NCBI taxonomy): domain Eukaryota; kingdom Metazoa; phylum Chordata; class Mammalia; order Rodentia; family Sciuridae; genus Marmota; species Marmota marmota. Next base: position 3,378,425 of record NW_025999969.1, read on the forward strand.
GTGGCTTTTCTAAGCACCCCCCTGTATCCACCCAACAAGTAGAACCTGTTTTTTAGGAGGTATGCTGAGCAAGAATTTTGTTTATTGTCAGGATCAAGAGTTATGATTAAATTAGGGCAAGTTATGTAAAACAGAATTCCTTGCTCAGGGTCTCCAGAGACCCACTAGACACTTTCAGTATTTCAAAAAGCCAAATGGGAAAAGCACATTTGCTACAATAAATCTTCACCGCCAAAAAAATCAAGTTCCAGTGTATTGTGTTGTATGTTTTTCATGTGATCTCATTCTGATTAGACCTCTTATTGTCAGTAATATCTTTGTTCATTTGATAACACAAAAGGACCAAAATTCTTCAAGTTAGTTGACACCATCTTTTAAAATCTGGGGATCATGTCAGGGAAGCAAAATACAAGAGGTACTTGGTATGGAAGAATTTAGGAACCATTGGCTTTGACTAAATTAAGGGAACTTGTGCTATTTTGGGGGTGCTAGTGAAATGTTAGGGTGAAGAGAGATGAAAAATCTATAGCTAAAAACTCTGATGAAGTTCTTAGATAAGAAGAAATAAATATTCAGGGAGTCTCCTCTGGGTAGGTCTCTTAGGGTAGTGCTAGCTGCTATAACAAATAAAGGTAATGCTGATTGCTACAACAAACGCACTTCTTATCTTTGTTTAATTACCTTGGCTCAGAAATGACAAATATTAGTATGGCAATATGTAAATCAATGGATGTGTAACTGATGTGATTCTGCAATCTGTATACGGGGTAAAAATGGGAGTTCATAACCCACTTGAATCAAAGTGTGAAATATGATATATCAAGAACTATGTAATGTTTTAAACAACCAACAATAAAAATTAAAAAAAAAAGAAATGACAAATATTAGTTTTGTTCACATTTTATTGCTGATGACTAGTGAAATGACTTCATCTAGATGCAGAGTGTGTGTGTGTATGTATGTGTGTGTGTTTTCACATGTACACATGTGAAAATGTGCACTTCCTGGAAAATGTCACCCCTATCTGGGAAGTCACCTATAGCAGAAGAAAGTTTTTGGCAAATGCCTGACATGAGGAAACAAAAAGAGGAGTCATTACAGGATCAAGTGGCAGCTGAAGAGTTCAGGATCTTAGAGGAAGGAGAGTCCATTATGGCAGAGATTCTGGAGGCCAGGACACACAGACTGCTTCTTGGAGGCATTATGGCTAGTGGAGATAGCCTTTTGCGTTAAGGTCTGTAGGAGCAGATATTCTGGTTTCAAGGTCAACAAGAAGATGAGGTTCGTACAAAGTTCGGGGCATAGTCTACAGAAGGTGAAGATGGTGAGCAACAACTGCAGTTGACTTGTAACCCCCCGAAGAGCCTGAGTAGAGGGACATGCTAGAGCGCACAACCAGCTCGCAAAGATGGAATAATGTGGCTCACATCCCAGTTTTGCCATTTGCCATGACATCTTGAGAAAATGACTTAAATTCTCTGAGCTTCAGTTTCTTCCTTTAAAGAAGAGGCTTGTTAATGTCCCACCTCCCAGGGTGATGGTCAGGATTGAATTTGGTAACATATAAAATGTGAGCACCCAGGAAGAGCTCAGTAAATGGGAACATGGATCTTTTGTACCTGGATTTTTTACAACAGCTTCTTGAAAGCACTTTCTTTTGTGCTCTCACCAATCTTCCCCCTACCACAGTGAATTCTCCATGTAGTAGCCAGAACAGTCCCTTTCAAACATAAGTCAGCCAATTCTTAGAGGGAAAAGCCAAGATTCTTTTAAAAATATTGATGTATTTTATCTTACTTTATGATACTGCTGAAAGTGTCTAGTTCCATAGTCTCATGAAAATGGAAGAGAGAGAGAGAAAGAGAGAACTGTTTCCACCTCAACAAATTGGGAAATTTGGGGCAATGTGTGGTTGCTTGCTATGATTGTACCAGAATTCTTGGAAAATACTGGCAGTAAAACTTACACTGTGAGGTAGTGACCTGAGAAAGGATTCCTCAGTAAAATATTCTGAAAATTTAATAGCAAATAGGTAATAAATTTTAGATTCTCTGTCACCTAAAGTAATCTTGATTAAAGCTTTAAATGAACATGAAACAACAAGGCAAATGTCTGGGTAAGATTTCCTAATCTGTGGACCAAGACAACGAAGAAAATACCAGAAGATGTATTTGTTTTTGAGGAGAAGAAAAAGAGATCAGCTATATTAAAATGATTTTAGTTGGGCAATTTATGTGGATCATAAGACACACACAAAGTCAAAATTCTTGCACCAGTCTAGGGCCCTACACGCCTCTTCCGGTGCCCACCCCATGCCCGTCCTCTTGTGCACTCTGCCCTGGGCCTTGATGTTGTTCTTGAAGCATGCCGATATGCCCCTGCCTAGGCATTTTACTGCCCTCCACCTGCTACCCTTTTCACCAGGAAGCTGCATGACCTTCTCCCTTCCTCACCACCTTTCCTTTAATGACTCCTCAGTGAGACTTCCTCTGATCATTTTTAAAATCTCCACCACCACCCCCACCTCACCCCAGGTGGTCTCCATCCCTCTGCCCTGCTTTTCTGCAGAGTGGTTATCTCCTTCCAGTGCACCACATACCTGTGTATTTTGATTCTTTATTTACCCCTCACTAGGTGGCAAATGCTGGGGGACTGGGGATTTCTGGCTTTGGTGCTGCTGTGTCCCCAGTCTGGCTCACAGTGGACCTATGTGCATTTTCTGGAGGAACAAACCTATTCTGAGTATTGGTGTGTATTTTCTTCCAGGCTTTGGGGCCACTGCAAAGTAGAAAAGCACAGGCATCGCTTGTTCATCTCCTAAATCCTCAATGCCTTTAGATTGTAGGACTTAGATCCTTTCAAACATTAAAAAAAGAAAATATCCATACACAGAAAACAAACAAACGATCAAAACTAACCTAGGAGGACCTTGAACTTGAAATCATCATATCTCAACCAGTATTAAAACATAACAGTTTGCAGGACATAGAACTGAGGAGTACCTTAAACACACTGCAAGGAAGTCATCAGCTAGATGAGGAGTGTGGGTTGTTCCAGGGGACAAATGAACATGTGTCCTCAGTGGAAGAGAATAAAATAGTGTCATGTGGGGAGGTGGGACACTGTTATAGATTAAAATCAAGTTGAAAACGGCCTATTATCCAAACAAACAGTGCTGACCTTTTGTAGATCCTCATTTGAGCAATTTAGTGTGAGGTACATACTCAAGAGAGTTGGTAAAAATTTGTGAGTAGCTTGGATTTTAGGGGATAGTGGCAATATGGTCACAGCTAATTATCATAAATAGATTCATATGTTCTGTGGAGAACCTGGTATGGTAATTTAGAGAACTGAATTCAATAGAAAAGTTTATGAGGCCCATATTCTCAGTAGTTCCAAGGATGATACATAACTAATACCATTTTATTTGCCAGTCAGTCAGTTGATATCTACAAAGAATGTCATGTTAAGGCTGAATTTTCTTATGGAGCCCAATTGAGAAGAGCTGGTAGGAACCAGTGAGGTGAAATCTGACATTTGCTTTAAAGTGCTGGGGTGTGGGGAGGTGGAGAGGTGGGGAGGTGGAGGAAGTGAAACAGTTCCTCTTTCAGAGTTGGAGGCGGGCTTGTATTCTCTTTTTCTGTAGTACAGGGGTGTGGTGTAGTATAGGGGAGTGGAAGAAAGAGGGGCATGTGGTGCTGTATTTATTCAGCCCTTTTTATAGGCCCTTTTTACTCCTTCCTCCTCTGCTTAACTTTGATTTGTGGAGCGGAATGCAGATTGGTCATTATTGAGGTAAGATTGGGGAAGATGCCTACTGGGACTGGGGCTTTCACTACCTATACTGGGGAATGGGTATTTATGTAGAAGGAAAGCTAATGGGAAGTGAAGGGCCTATTTTTGATCAGCCATCTGTCAAATAGACGATAACTTCTGCAAGCATACCTTTTTCTGTCTGTGGGACACCAGGTTCAAGACAGTAGCAAGTGGCCAAAATTTTCTTGTTGCTTTATGTATTCAGAGTGATTGACTCTGGTCAGGGACCACTGCCATGTGGATGGGAAGGACTCAACACCCCCCCTACCAAGTTCTGTTCTCTAGGCCCATTAGAAAACCTCTGTGCAAAGATCTGCAGGAATTTCTGAAGATTTCCTTATCTTCTCCATCAGTACCTTCTCTGGCTGGAAGAAGATCTAATCTCTGGTAAGCAGCCCCTTTTGCGGTCTGAGTCTGGAATAGTTAGGTCAGGCAGGAATAAAAGCCCCTTTATCTTCAGAGCTTTTTTCTGCACAGGATCTCCCTGTCCCCACCCTTACCCCTGCAGTTAAGCGTACCCTCCATTAGATGTTTGCGAACTCAGCTTCGCAGACTGTAAATCTCTCATGGCTTCCTAAATACGCTTCTCAGATTCACTAGCTACAAATTGGTTTCCTGTTGCCTATAACACTTCTGACCTTTGCTGCTTTTTTCAGCAAAATAGTTACACGTCAGAAATGTTTTGACAAAACTGTTGATGTCTTGACCCGTGCTGGCTGCCACTCAATAGGCTGAAAGTGTCTAGGAGCTGGGGTGTGGGATCCCTGTCGGCAGGGACTAGCTCCTTGGAGACTGTAGGAAACTGGCGCTAACAATTTTACTGTAAGCTTTATTATTAGGAAATAAATGGACTAGGAGATAAGTGGACTCTGCCATAATAAAGAGACTTTAGCACATGGTAAATGCTTCATAATTATTAAATAAAATGATAAGATCTACCATTAATTTTCTCTGTGTACTACAGAGGTGAACTTTTAAGTATTATTCTCTGTGTGTTACAGATGAAGGCACAATGCACACAGAAATGATCAGGTGACTGACAGAAAAGCCAGGATTTGAATCTGGGTTTTTGAGATGACAGCCTCCGTCATTTCCAAAGCCAGGGCCACTTAAACTATTGGTAGCGAAGAACTAGGTTCTTTGCCCAGGTTCTCATATGTCAGTAGTTTTGCAATTTATAATAAAATGATTTATAGGATGATAAAATGAAATAAGAGGTCATTCAAAAGGCAAACCCCATTTAAAAATATTTGTTATATTTGATAGGAATAAAACTGTCCTTTGAAATTATTATAAAAGTTGTTTACACTCAGTTTCTGTACTTTTCTCCTCTTGGACCTTGAAAAACTTTTTCAGACAAGCACTTGTCGGTAGATCTCACTTTGAGTAGCACGTCCTAAGGTGCCTGTTTCTTGGTGCGTGGTGACTAGAACTCACTGACAGAATCTGCCTTCTGCACTCACTTTAGTAGACTTTATCAAATGCATATCGAATGTAAAATGCAGGCTGGGCGGAGGGGAACCTGATCATAGCTAGTCATTAGTCAGCGCAGAGAAGTGGGGGAGGTGAGGAATCAGCCAGCCATGGAGACTGCTGAGAAGCAGTGACCAGTAACATAGAAAAACCAGAACTGGAGGATTTGGAGGCCAGGTGAACAATATGTATCAAATAGGAAGAATCAAACAACTACTTACAGTCCTGCTGATGGGAGAAAAGATGAAGACTGAGCATTGACCACCTGCTTAACAACATGGAGGTTACAGAGGTCTTTGGTGACGCTACCAAGAACAGTTTTGTGGAGATGGGGAGGCTTGAAATGAGAATGGGAAGATGGGAATTGGAAATAGTGATATGGCCAAAGAGTTTTGGTATAAAGAGAAATAGGGCCAGAGCTGGAAGTTGAAATGAGGTCAAGAGATTTAGAGAAAGGGGCAGGGAAATGGAATTTGTTTAGAATTTGTTCATTAGCCAAATCTGTGAACTTTGGCTAGGCCAATTTTTTTAAGTCAATTCCTTCAGTAAAACAAACAATTATCTGTTGTAAACAAATATTATTGAGTGCCTACCATATGCCCTGCGCTCACTCCCTGTCATTCAGTGTATCCAGAAGACTAAATTGCCGAACAATCTTATTGGTCAAGAAAAAAAGAATTTGTAAACTATCCTTGTTCCTTACATAGCTCAATCTAAATACATCTGAAAAATGACATTGCATCTTTTTCATATTTGCTTTACTTTATTTTGGTTTTGGCTGAAGTATTTAAAGTAAATTTCATCTCTTACTACTTCACATGCAGAGGGCCTTGTAAAAAATAACTGCAATACAATTAATACACCTAACAAGATTAACAATAATTTCTTAATATCATATAATAGTTAATGTATATTCAAATAATCCACTTGTCTCCAAAGATGTTTTGTAAATTAAGGTGTAAGCAGGGTCTCTATTTGATAGTATTGTCATTTCTTTTAAGCTATTTGATTTTTTTTATGCTCAGTGACTTGTTGATGAAACAATTTCAATAGTTCTGTCTTCTGTTCTGAATTTGTCTGATAACATTCCTATGGTGTTGTTTAATTTTCTCTTTCTTCTGAATTTACTAAAAACTGGAGTTGCATACAAAGACTTGATAATAAGCAGATTAAACATGTGGGGTAAGAATGTTTCATAGGCAGCTACTGTCTAGGTGTCTCACTATTAGTGATGCAAAGCTGATCAGAGTCAGGAGGAGGCTGCCTGAATCATGAGAGGGTTTTCCTTTTTGTTCTTTTTGTTTTTAAAGGTTTTTTTTTTTTTTTTTTTTTTTTTTAAGATATGAGAATATTGGGTTGGGGATGTGGCTCAAGCAGTAACACGCTTGCCTGGCATGTGTGGGCACTGGGTTCATTCCTCAGCACCACATAAAATAAAGATGTTGTGTCCACCGAAAACCTGAAAAATAAATATTTAAAAAAATTCTCTCTCTCTTTCTGTCTTCTCTCTTAAAAAAAAAGATATGGGAATATCAGCATGTCTATGTGCTAATGAGAATGACCTTTGAGAAAGAGGTACTTGTTGATGCAGAGGAAAAAAGGGGGAAATTTTATATAATAATTTCCCTAAGTAGACAAGAGTGTACAGAATCCAGTTGATGAATGCTGGTCATTGCAAGTGTTAGATGCAACCAGTTCATGTAACAGAGAAAGAGACCTATGAAGAGACATATACACATAACTGTAGGTGATGTGGGCTGTGGTAGGGGACTTGAGCAACTTCTATTCTGGTACCTTATGTTTTCTCCATGAACAAGTAGCAAGTTCATCAGGGAAGAGTGAGAATGAGAGGAGAAAGTAAAAAAGAATTCTAGGAGGGTGGTGGGTGAATGTACTGGAAGTGCAGCATGTGACTGCTGGGAAGACTAAGGACCTTCTGGCAGTTAGTGATCAGTAACATGGAGTGAAATCAATACACATTGTTGTGTGGTTGTTATCTAGCCAAGTTCAATTGCATGGCTGCAGGTATGGGGTCAGACAGCATTGGATTTAGCCAGGATTGGGTTTTGGCCAACCATGTGATAAGAGAGGATAGGGGAGTTCTTTTAATGCTTAACTAAGGAATTTAAGCTGGTAGGAAGGATGTGGGAGGTGAGGGAGACCAAGGAGTTGATAGGATGAGCCACAGAAGATTGCTGGAGTTGGGAAGAGTTGGAAGAAGCTGGAAAGACAAGGAGTGGTGATTGGAAAAGGAAGTCTGAAATTGGGATTATGGAGGGGGTATATTTTTTGGAAATAAAAAGATCAGAATTCTAACCTGAGAGTGAGTAATTGATATCACAAATATGGGGGTAGAAGAGATTCAAGAGCTGTGAGGCCAGAGAACTAGACTATCTCGTAGGTGGATATGATATTCACATATAACTAAGCATCGCAGGAGAGATAGTGTTGGGGGAAATTACAGGGAGTCTTGAGCTAAAATATTCAAAGAATGAAGAGATGTGTGTGAATGAATGGTGTGGGAGTAGATGACTGCAGGGATAGTGGGTGGTGTGGTCCGCACAGCATAGCAGTAAGAATAATTTGTGGATGCATGAAACATTCTTAATACTGAGCCTGCATGTTGGTTGGCCTGAAGAAATGTTAGTGACTTTCATTCTGAGTCTATGTGAACAGAGAGCAGAGCTTAAACCACTGGATCCATTTTTACAGGGAAATTGATTTTCTTTCATTTTGAGGTCAAAAAGGCACAACAGCTTGGACAGCCATGTGCCACCTAGGGAGGTGTTGATTTCCCTGTCATTCAGTATATCCAGCAGACTAAATGAACATCTACACACCAGTGCTGTAGAGGGGATTCTGGCAATCAGGTTGTGGGGAGGAGGGAGGGATGGAGTCAGAACTAGCTTCATTCTTTCATTCAAGAGAAATTAGGAAAATCCCATTCATAATAGCCTCAAAAACAAAACAAAACAAAACTTGGCAATCAATCTAACAAAAGAGGTGAAAGACCTCTACAGTGGAAACTACAGAACACCAAAGAAAGAAAGAAGGCCCTAGAAGATGGAAAGATCTCCCATATTGTTGGAAGGCAGAATTAATATTCTCAAAATGGCCATACTCTCAAAAGTATTATACAGATTTAATTCAATTCCTATAAAATCCCAATGACATTCTTCATAGAACTAGAAAAAGCAATCATGAAAATTCATTTGGAAAAATAAGAGACCCAGAATAGCCAAAGCAATCCCTAGCAAGAAGATTGAAGCAGGAGGCATCGCAATACCAGTCATTAAATTATACTACAGAGCCCTAATAACAAAAAATGGCATGGTATTGGCACCAAAACAGACGCATAGACCAATGGTACATAATAGTAGGCACAGAGACAAACCCACATAAATAAACCCACATAAATAAACTCATACTAGACAAAGGTGCCCAAAACATTTATTAGAGAAAAGACAGCCTCCTCAACAAATGGTGCTGGGAAAACTGGAAATCCATATGTAGCAAAAATGAAATTAAATCTCTCTCTCTCACTCCGCACAAAACTCGACATTCTTTCATTCAAACATGACTCAACATTTCATAGTCATGATTCAGAGCCTGGCTACTAGATGCAGGGAGCCAGAGATGTCTCAAAGAAAGGAACTGTCAATATGGCTGGGACAGATCTGCTCTCAAATGTCACATAGGTTTATGAGGGACAGACGGGCATAGTGGAGTCACAGTGATCTCTGTGGGGTCATGGAAGGCTTCAAAGTCAAGGGGTTCTTTAATTGGTGTTAGAGTCTGAATGGGCATAGTGTGAACAAGGCAGGAAAGGACATTCCATAAAGATGAACTTTATAAGTATTGCATGAAAGAGAGAAATTCAAGTAGCAGTCCAAATGCCCCTTATCTTCCCTGTCTCATTTTCCCTGTTTGTAACTTGGGAATAACAATGGTGTCCACATGAGTGGGGCATGGTGAGGAATAAATGACATGTGTCGATAGTACTTGTCACAGGCACTGTTACAATCCCTTTGGATGTATGATCTTACTTGATTTTGTACATCACCCTATGAGATAGGATCTGTTATTCTTTCCATTTAGGCGAATTAACTGAGTTTTAGAGGGGTGAGTAGCCCAAGGTCATGTAACTGGTAAGACTTACATCAGTCTGACTTCAGCTCTTGTACTGTTAACCCCTAAGCTATTGTGAGTGCCGAGCATGAGCATATAGCTAGTTCTAAGTAAATGGCAGCCATTACTGTCATGAACACTAGTTTATCCTCCAGAGCAGAGGGTTCCGTTATCACTTCTGCAGCTGGTTGAAGACAGTGCTGCTGTCTAACTGTCAGCACTGTCACTATTTTTGGAAGGTCTTTATCATCACCTGCAATACATCTAGATAGTCAGTTGCACCACATTGCTTTAAATGGTTTGTTTTTTGAAATCAAGAGTGATTTTTATCTTCTTAAGGGCAAGTCTTTCAAGCTGATGCAGTTGACATCACAGAAGGAAAGCTGGGTTTGGTGCACTCTACTGGTGTCTATGGTGGAACTCAAACCAAAGCCTCATGTCCCAGCAGCACATGCATTGTTAGGGAAGCGCAGCAAAGCAGACTCCACACACAGTAGATATCACCTAAAGGCTAGTGCCTGATGGGGCTAAGAAAGCCTCTTCCATCACTGATGACTGAAATATGCAGAATTCTCAAAAGGGCTGCTTCACTCAACAAATATTATTGAGTGCCTACCATATGCCCTGCATTCACTTAGTGTTTGGAGATGCCAGCATTAGTGGTGAAGAGGACTGACAAGGTTCCTACTTATAGAACTTCATTATAATATTATTATTATTATTTATTTTTTAAAGTTCTGATTGGACACAATACCTTTATTTTATTTATTTATTTTTATGTGGTGCTAAGGATCGAACCCAGCGCCTCGCACATGCTAGGTGAGTGCTGTACCGCTGAGCCACAACCCTAGCCCCTAGAGCTTCACATTTTTATTAGAAGGAGACAAACAGCAATCAACTCAAATATGAATGTGCACATAATGATAAGTGCTGATGTGAGAAAGGAAACCCATGCCTTAAGAAGAGGGATTCTTATCAAAGTCATTTCCTGATTCTCCCAGGAAGCTACTCCCAAACCAGATCTTTTCTGAATTGATAAGGCGTGCCAAAATTTTAGCCAGGGATATGATTATGCCTCTCACTTTTGCCCTGTCAGTCATGCCTAGGTTCTCTCTACTTGCTTGAAAAACTGGGGTTCTCCCAACCTGAAAGCCCCCTCACCACCTTCAAAGGAGGATTTTCTCCTGATGGTAGAGGATGATGCCTGTTATATGGTGTTCTCTTAGTTTTCATAATACTACGTCCGTCACCCCCCCCCCC
>NW_025999969.1:3389215-3400590 GCF_001458135.2 Marmota marmota marmota
CCCCCACCCCCCCAGGACAAGCTTCCATGTCAGCCCAAAATTGTGCATCAAGTTGATACATAGGTTGAAGTTAATTTTTCATTTTGCTCCAAATAGTTTTACCATAAGTACTCAACTAGCATAGGAAGAGTAATAAAAGAAGTCAAACTGATAAAATGAGAATTATTCTTTTACTTTGTGTTTGCTCATTAGTCTTGGGATCTCAACCATGTGTATTTTTTAAGACACTTGGATATGTATAATTTTTTGTCGTGATAATGTATGTAGGGCTGCAGTTGTGGCTCAGTGGTAGAGTGCTTGCCTAGCATGTGTGAGACATTGGGTTTGATCCCCAGCACCACATAAAAAGGTGAATTAAGTTATAAAAAAAAATGTATGCACATTTCTGTTTTGCTTTTTCTAATTACAATATTATTTTTTCCTTTTGCTATGTAAATTCACACACACAATTGTGTATATTCTCCCACCAGAGATTCTCCCATAGTATAGCTATTGCTAGAAATTGAATTAAATTTTTTTTTACCATAAATATGAAATTAAAAGCTTTATAAAAATCACATTCTTTTTAAAATTCCATATTCATTTTTGATTGGTTCCTTTTAGTTGTACTTGACAGTAGAATTCATTTTGATATAATTATATAAACATGGGATATCTTATTCTAGTTAGGACACCATGCTTGTGGATGTATCTAATGGTGGGATTCACTATGGAATATTCGTATAAATACATAGGAAAATTATTTCAGATTCATTCCATTGTCTTTTCTTTTCCTGTCTCCCCTCCCTTCCCTTCATTCCTCTTTGTCTGAATAAATATTTACTGAATATTAATTCTTCCTCTCCTCCTTTATTGTGGGTTAGCCTCTATCTATCAGCACAAACTTTTGATCTTTATAGAACTCACATTTTTATTTCCTTAATCCTCTTTCAGTCTTCACCACAACTGTATAAGGTAGGGAATCATTTTACATGTGAGGAAACTAAAATTTGTAATCTTCTTTCTCTTTTGAATTGTTTATTCAGTCTTATTTCCTAGAAGTATGGCAACTTGGTCAAAAATCATGAGCTTTTATTTCTGTGGTTTGAATACTATCTAGAAGAGTTGAGTTAATTTATAATGCTCTTTCAAATGTAATTTTATTATAATCTGCCCAGCGTTATCATTTTGAAGGCTGTTGACCAAACATCAAGGCTGTTGAGTCTACTTGCCATTTATCCCTAAGCAGAGGTTAACTAAGCCTTTCCCAGGTTAGTTGATGGGGCCTACTTTATACTTTCAGCATACATCTATCTGGCATAGTCAGTTTTCTAGGCTTTCCTGCTGTTCAGGGATCTAGAATATTGTACCTGTAAGAAGAGGCTTTTCACTCTTTTCTGAAATCCCAAGGCTTCCTGGGTTACACCAGAGTCTAGGCCTATAAAAGTACCTATCGATCTTGTTAATATTTAACCCAGTTCTACTAGAAAACTGTTCTCCCCTCCTATTTAAAAAAAAAATTGTTTTCCCTTTTGCAGATGTTTTTTGATCATCCTGAGAAAAATGAGCCCTGGCCTCCAGACCTAATAAAGCAGACCTTGTTCCCATGGAGAACAGTGCTTGCTCCTGAGGATCTGGAGGGCCTGCAGCCCCAGGAATATTAGCCAGAAGCAGGTAAGAAACACCTAGAGGCATGAACTAGCAGAGAGTACATTCCAGAGTAAAAAATTGTGTGGCAGAATACACTGACAAGGAATCTCAGGGTCCCAATGCCTGACTACAGTGTTGATAGTTTTTCTTTTCTTTTCTAGTCCTCTAACACTGATTCAGTGTGGGGCAGGGTGGAGGTGGGTGTGTAGGTGGCTGGCCTGTTTTTCTATAAGCTATAAACATAAGATTTGAGTTACTCTATAATTCACTCAGCCTTTTTGAGCACCTATGTGACAAGCACCACATTTGATGTTGAGTATGTGCTGATAAATAGTTCATGGCAGAATTCCTTACTTTAAGGTTTTCTTTCTGCTGCTTTATTGCCAGCTTGGGCTCTGTAGATAGTAATGCGAGTTGTTATCGTATTCTTTTTCCCAGAAGTCTCATGGTGGTTGTAAGGATCCATTGATATAGTCACATGAGTATAATAATCCTTTTTTTTTTTTTTAAACTGTGGATTGAACTCAAGGGTGCTCTACCACTGAGCCTACATTCCCAGCCTTTTTACCTGATTGTGAGATGGGGTCTTGCTAAGTTGTTTGAAATTGTGATCTTCCTGCCTTAGTCTCCTGACTCACCAGGATTACAGGTATGCCCCACCATACCCAGCTCAATAATCCCTGTGGGGGACATTGTGTTGAGTATGGTGGTTCAGAAATGCCAGGAGGAGACATGAAAAGCAGAATTACAAAGCAGTATTGCAAGCAGTGGACAGGCATCGTACCCAGTGGACGTGAGCTCTACTGAAGGTCAAGGGCAGAGATTGTAAAAGTGTAAATACATGGAGGCTTAAGAAGTCAGTTGGTGGGATAGGAAAATTCAAAACTTGGAGTGTTTTTCCAAAGAATTTGTGGAGAAAGTTTGCTACTCTTTCCCCTTTATTGGGCTGTTTAGATGAAGCTTCTTCAGTCTGCCTTATTAAAATGCTTGAGAGGTGAAAGAGGATCCTGCAGTTCTAAATCCCTATGACCAGATGCTCCAGGCTGCTGGTGGACTTGAAGGACCCGATATCTAAGTTCAGATGTGTGCTCTGGAGCCATGACCTGCACAGGCCATGAAGGCTGGGGCCATCTGAGGGTTGCAGGACAGTCCTTGGGCCAGGTGGTTTGTGGGAACTCTTCCCCCATAGTCCCCTCCCTGACATTACCTTTCACTCAGACATGTAAAAGTAAAGTTCCAAGTCCATTCTTTCCAAATCACTCTTGGAACTTTAAAAACTACTTGTATTCCCAAAACCTCATGTTCTTCAGCTATAAATGGAGCTCATAAAATCGGTTTTGCTCATCTCACAGAGCTATACTGTGTCTTACAAATCCTAAGTCATGTGTAAGGGCCCCTGAGTGGTAAAATGATGTTCACCAGTGCTGGCAGGTGCACTGCTTATTGTGAAGTGGCTTTTCTATAATTGACATATCAAGTTGTCACTCTGGGTACCCTGATTTCTGAGTCCTGATGGCCAACACTGACTTTTCACTGTTCCCGATCATAGATCCCTGTTCTTTTGTGAAAAGACAATGATGGGCCTTTAGAATCAGATAGGCCTGGGTTTCAATCCTGGTTCTAGCACTGATGAGCTAAAGAAACCCTTAGAGAAGCCCTGTAACCTGCTAAGGCTCAGTTTCTTCATTTCCTAATAGAGTTGTGAATATCTATTTCCTATGGTGTAATGATAAAGTGTCTACCATGTAGTTGGGTCTCCTTAAATACTACTTCTCTATTTTTTTAAATATTTTGTAGTGTTGACAGGCCTTTATTTTATTCATTTATTTATATGTGGTGCTGAGAATTGAACTTAGTGCTTTACACATGTGAGGCAAGCACTCTACCACTGAGCCACAACCCCAGCCCCTCTAGTTTTTTTTTTTTTTTTTGAGTTGTCACATGGTTATGTGATTTATTCTTGTTGTGTGGCTGAGGAAATGTAATTCCTTAGTTTCCTAATGATGTGACAAGCCTTCTACCTCTCACCTTTTGATCTTATGTTTGAATTTTTCTTCTGGGACATTTACAAAATCTCAACCACCCATGCTAGGAAACCATCATCCTCAGAGCCACTGGTTCCTAAGATCTAGAATAGTAGGAAATATTGCTTTGGTTGGTACTTACAGCAAATTCCAACAGTGAGCTGGATGTCAGTTAATTAGAGTCTTGGATGAAGAACCTGCCTCTTAGGCTGATGAGACCTGGCCCGTGTTCTACTCTGCCATTGCTCGCTGGGCCTGTATCACTCCCACATGGCTCTCTTGCCAAGGAACTGCTCTTCCATCTCTATTCAGAATACCTTGCCTGCCTTTCTTACCTACTTCCAAGTTCATTAACATTTCCTTTTGTTTGGTCCTCCCAAATTTTTATGAATGAGGTAGGCAAAAATAGATATCCTATAACAACTTAGGAGCAGAGATATTCATTTGCCCTACATCATCAAGAATGGAAAAAAGAAGCCAGATACCCAACCCAGTTTTCCTACTGGTTAATCCCTAATGTCCTTAGGAGCAGTCTTCATGAGAAGGGACTCCAGACTCCTTGTGGATTAGCAAAACCTTGGGGGCAATTGCTTTGACTTATTACGGTAAATAAATCCAGTGATTGAGGAGAGAATTTAATGTTTTCCAAAAGATACACACAGTGTTTGAGTTCAAAGTGCTTCCATCTTCCATTCAGTTGCACAATAAATTCTGAGAAAATGAATTGGCTCTGTTTGCTTAGTGAGGCTCACTTTCTAGAACTTGCAACACTTCTGTGCAAGATATAGTACAAGGAGCTTGGCTTATGGAATCAAATGCACTTCAATTTGAACCTTTCCTTAGCCTTGTGATCCTGGGCACTTCCTTTAACCTTTCAGAGCCTCAGGTTGCTGCTAATCTATAAAAGTGGAGATTATAACACCTTCCTGGATGGTGGGTCAGAGCCCATCTGCATGGCTCAGAAGAAGCCCTTTTATTCGATTCTGATATGTATGGTGCTCTCTTTAGTTATATATCACAGTGATTCTGGTCAGAGTGAAATTAAATAATATCTATTGTGCTTAATGAAGATTTGTTTCAATTTCTTTA
This sequence comes from Marmota marmota marmota, assembly GCF_001458135.2. Lineage (NCBI taxonomy): Eukaryota > Metazoa > Chordata > Mammalia > Rodentia > Sciuridae > Marmota > Marmota marmota. The sequence continues at coordinate 3,393,958 of NW_025999969.1, forward strand.
ATTTGCCACATGTCTGCTACCTTATCAAGATTTCTTCTCCTCTATCATGAAGTGAGTTAGCCGACTTCTTGTCTTATGAGTGCTGTTCTTACAGTGCACTGCACAAAACTGAGTGTCATGTTGTGAAACCAACCCTTGTTTTTGTTTTTATATGGGAGTCCAACATCACAGCCCTTAGAGAGATGCACCACAAATCTGTAGCATCATCCATGGCAAGGGGTCTTTCTCCAGCTATTTTAAAATAACGCCAGAGCACTGAGGATTTTAGACTCCAGGTTCTGTGATATAGAACAGTCATCTTGCTCTTCTTTTTATTCTCTTTTTTTTCAAGTGTGCATGCCTTCATCTAACAGATAGTATAAGGTTCTAGGAACCAAGTGATGCACAAGATGTGGTTCCCGACCTTAAGAAACTAAGAGTGAAGCTTCTCGAGGGACGTAGACAAGTCAACCGGAGACGAAGACTCAGGGTGTAGAAATAAAAGGTAGGGGGCTGGGATTGTGGCTCAGAGGTTGAGTGCTTGCCTAACATGTGCAAGGCCCTGGGTTCGATCCTCAGCACCACATAAAAATGGATAAATGAAATGAAGATATCGTGTCCAGTTACAACTAATAAATAAATGTTAAAAAAAATTTAAAAAGAAATAAAAGGTGGGAAGGTATAGAAAGCATTCAGGGTTCACAGAGGAAGGAAGGAGTGTCCAAGGGAATGCTGTGTACATTTAAAGTCCAAATGAAAGCTGAATTTTTCAGAGAGTTGTTTAAAGCTGCATAATTGGTGGGAGGTATAGTAGGACTGGAATTCACATATTCTCACTCTAAATGCTTGACCCATCATCCTCTGTGTGCCTTTTTTTGTTGTTGTTGTTGGTACTAGGGATTGAATCCAGGGGCACTTAACCACTGAGCCACATCCCCATCCCTTTTTATTTTGAGACAGGGTCTTGCTAAATTGCTTAGGGCCTTGATAAGTTTCTGAGGCTGGCTCTGAACTGCAATCTCCTGCCTCAGCCTCCTGAGTTGCTGGGATTGCAGTGTGTGCCACTGTCCCTGGCTGTGTGCCACTTATGGATGTTCTTTACATCGTTTTTTTTTTTTTTTTCCTTGTCCCACTCTTTTTAGATTTGTTCTCCTGCTGAGAACAGAGGGGCTTCCCTGAACACAACTTTCATTATGATTCACACCAACATGAAGAAAAAATTCAGCTGCTGTATTGTGGCCTTTCTCCTGTTTGCGGTCATCTGTGTCTGGAAGGAAAGAAAGAAAGGGAGTTACTATGATTCTCTTAAATTGCAAACCAAGGAATTCCAGGTGTTGAAGACTCTGGAGAAACTAACCATGAGGTCTCGTTCCCAGTCTGTGTCCTCAGACAACACTCAGGACCCACAGAAGAACAGCCAGGCCCTCAGTGGTCCCAAGGGCTCCACCAAGTCCAATCCACAAGCCTCCTTCCAAGTGTGGAACAAGGAAAGCTCATCAAAAAATCTTATCCCCAGGTTGCAAAAGATCTTGAAGAATTATCTGAATATGAACAAGTACAAAGTGTCCTACAAGGGGCCAGGGCCAGGTGTCAAGTACAGTGCAGATGCCCTGCGCTGCTACCTTCGGGACCGTGTGAATGTATCCATGGTGGAGGCCACAGACTTTCCCTTCAACACCTCTGACTGGGAGGGCTACCTGCCCAAGGAGAACATCAGGACCAAGGCTGGGCCATGGCACACATGTGCTGTTGTCTCGTCAGCAGGATCTCTGAAGTCCTCCCAACTGGGCCAAGAAATAGGTATGTTAAGATTGTTCTCTGAACAGTCCATGCTCCCAGGCAGTGCCTGGGCATATTAACAGTCCTGGAGACAAGGGCCCAAGGGTGGCTTGATGGGCCATTGGAGCCAGCTCAGAGTGATGTTTTCAAGTGTCTTTCTCAGAGTTGGAAGTGCCACAGGGATATTTGAAAGGATGGGAATCCAAGTCCCCTAGCATCTTTATCACCAAGAGTAGCTTTATTTTTAACTCTTTCAAATATTGGTGTTCTGCAGAGTATTTCATTTGTAAAGTGTTCAATTGCTATCAATAAGCAACAATTTGAAAAGCTTTGAAGCAAGGACCTGCATTCGCAGGTTCTCAGATTCTATTATTTTATCCAATTCATGAGGACTGTTTGGGTCTCAACTACCTGAGTAATCTTCAACTTTTCTCTTTGGGGAAAAAATAATAAGAGCAGGAATTGGGGGGCTGGGGCAACCTTCAGGGGTTCCATAAATCCCTAAATTGCATGCAAAAAATATTCATGGAGTATTCAATGTGTATGTGCATTTCTCCAGGGAGAGGTCCATAGGTTACATTTATTTTCAGAGGGCTCTGTGACCCAAAAAAAAAAAAACGGTTTAAGAGTTAAACTGGTCAAAAGTACTGGTCAAAATAAATCAATTTACTTTTCTTGAAACCTGTTACAGTGAATAAAAGAAGTCTACCCATATTGGTGAACTTATACAACAAAGAGTTACTTAAAGTCCCTTATTTCTCTTATTTTGAAAGAAAATATTTCCCATTATTGTGAAATTAATCAGGCTATAAAGAGAGCAAAGCCCAGGGAGGCTTGCTCTTCAGTTAGCCTGGAGGTACTGGAGCAGGTGAGGTCATATGTCTCCTTTTCCTTTTTAATTTTTTAATTGTTTTATTAAAACAATTTGTTTTATTAAAAATAAATGACAGTGCAATGCAATTCTTATTGCACATAAACAGCAAAAATTTTCATGTCTCTGGTTGTATATAAAATATGTTCATACCAATTTGTGTCTTCATACATCTACTTTGGTAATGATATCTATCACATTCCACCATCCTTGCTAACCCCCTGCCCCTTCCCTTCCCCTCCCACCCCTCTGCTCTATCTAGAGTTTTTCTATTTCTCCCATGTTCTCCCTCCCTAACCCACTATGAATCAGCCTCCTTAAATCAAACAAATATATATATATAAATATTCATCATCTCTAGCAATTAGAGAAATGCAAATCCTTTTTTATTTCCTCCCTCTGACTGCCAGGAAATACGGTCTGAATTCGAGCATGGTCTCTCACAGAAGAAGTAGAGATGCCAATTGGATTCTCTAGAACAGAAAAAAGTGGTGAGATCACATTTTCTACCTCCCCAAATAGGCAGTGCTTACTTAATGAAGGCTGCCAAGATGACCAGCCCTACCCCAACTTGGACCTTTGCCTTTTTGGTTTCTATTGGACTTTGTTTTCTCAAAACTAAATGTTATTGCTTATGTTCATCTATGCTAGAACCAAATTTCTTTCTGTATTTCTCATTTTTTAATGAAAAATGGTAGTTTTCAGAGTTGCCCAGATCTTAGGTGGTCCTTTTTCCTGTGACGTTATCATTGTCTACCTGGTTAAGATTATGTTGAAGTTTAAGGCAGAGCCTGGTCTCTCTGTGAAATGTAACCATGTCTTTATTTTTATGCACTCCTTAAAAGTCTGAGTAACTTACAATAAATGTTAATTGAAATAATCTTGTATACACTGTACTGACAACTTCAAATAAGTTTTGATCCTGAGATATAACATTGCATGTTGGACTTCAAATATTCTGACTTTCATAGTGTATATCCTCTGGGCATTTAAGGAGCAGGGAAGAGGAAGACCCTTTGGTGAAGCCCATGAGTTCCAGGTACTATGGACTTCCCACTGCTTCTGGAGTTTTTTGAGCCTGTTCCCAACTGTTGACTATATCATTTAGTTTCCAATTATTTAATCTTACAAGTAATACTGCTAACAAGTTTTTTTGTGCAGAAAATCAAAGGAACTACTACTGTCCTCCAGTGGGGAAATAACCTCAGGAATGGGGTTAAAAGAGCCAAATAAGATAAGTTTTATGGCTATTTTTATTTTAACTTTTTTTTTTGTCCATTTCAGGATGGTTTACTAGAGAGACTGTGTAAGGAAGGTATGGTATCTCCAGCAGTCCTACAAACCAGGCAATGATGGGCTTGATAATTTTAATTATTTTTGATAGCTTACTTACACATGTACAGTATATTTAGATTTGTTGGAAATTTCACTTCAAACAATAATATATTTTAAAAATGATATTGCCAGTAGGAGAGACACTCATTGTGCACCTGCTGTGTGCTCAACATGCCTATTTTTTTTTTTTTTTAGTACTGGGGATCGAACCCAGGGCCTTGTGCATGCAAGGCAAGCACTCTACTAACTGAGCTATATCCCCAGCCCAACATGGCTGCTTTTTTAATCTTCTCAGCAGTCCTGAGAGGCAGGTAAGGTTATTGTTCCCAGTTTGCTGATGAGCCAACTATGGAGGCTCAGGAGATTTATACTACTGGTTGACAGCAGACTGGGGTTTGATGGTGGTCATTTGACTCAAAGACATCCATGCTTAGACCCTCTGCTCCTGTGCCTCACAATGATTCTAGCTTTATGAGAAATGTGGAAGCATTCATCCCTTGTTGCTCTCCTAGGGGGAAGGAGAAGAGCATGCTGAGTTGAGGCACAAGTGAGAAGCAAAGGGAAAGATGCAGAGTGTGTTTGGGCATCACAGATGATCCCTTCTGGATGGCATGTGAGGCCCAGTGGGTAAAGAGGAATGAGGAACCAGGCCATAAAGATAGCCAAGGATCAGCTCTTAGAGCATGTTTATAGTCACCATAAGGACTTCTGGTTTCATTCTTTAAGCCATAGAGAGCTCTGGAAGGTTTTTGAGTAAGGGGGTAATGGAATGGTGTGTGCTTTGGAGTGATCTCTCATTTCTCTATGAATTCCCACCCCCCCCTCCATAGGGACTGCTGTTTAATCTCTCCATCATTAGGGACTATTGTCATACTCAGATAAGAAATGCCAGGCCTGTCTGGCAGTGGAAGTGGTTGTGGAGAGAAAGGGCCTGATTTGAGAGGCACCATGAGGTGGAAGAGCCAGAATTTAGTTTCTAAACTAGAAATGACTTTAAAGAAGAGGCAGGAACCAGAGTTTCCAGCCTAGGACAGGGTAATCATATCACAGAGGAGTGTGCTTTTGGAGGAAGACATATTCCATTCCCATTTTGGGAATACTGAGTCTTAATGGATTTCTCTGTGTAGATTTCTATGCAGTTGGATATTTGGTTTTGAAGAAGGAGTCCGGTTTGGAGATTGGATTTAGGAGTCATTTGTATGAGGTGATGTGATAATTATAGTCTAGGGAAGAGGACTGATTAGAAAACCTAGACAAGGGTTTACATTTTAAGAACAGGGAAAAAACAAAGGACAAGTAGAAAAATTCAGAAAGGCCAGAAAGAGACTTATGGAGAATCATTTGGGTACCATGATAGAAGGCAAAGGGGAATAGCTGTTGCATCAGAGTCTGTAGAGGTGGGGCGTGTTCTTTGGCAGAGTGAGAAATGAGAAGAACTGAGAAGACAGCCTTATGTTGAGTTGCTCAAAGGATATGATTGGTTATATCTGAATTCGCCAAACTGTGCTTGTAAGGGGCCAGATAGTACTGATTTTTTTTTTGCTTGGAGGATCATAGAATGTCTGTGCAAGTACTTGACTCTGCTGTTGTAGTGCAGTAGCAACCATGGGCAGCAGTAATAAATGAAAGGGCCTGGCTATGTTCCAATAAAACTTTATTTATAAAAATGAGAGGTGGGCCAGATTTGGTTGCAGGCCATGGTTTCCTAACCCCGATCTATAGTATATTTAGTTTCTCCTGCCACAATTAGAATGTAGTCTTCCATAAGTGGTTATATATTTATTTTTATTTTCATTTGTTCTAATTATATGAGAGTAGAGTGCATTTATGCACTTTGATATATGATACATAAATAGAGTATAATTTCTCATTTTTCTGATTGTACATGTTGTAGAATCAAATCAGTCATTAAGTCATATATGTACATAAGGTAATAATGTGTGCTTCATTCTACTATTCTTCCTGTCCCCATACCCCTCCCCATCCCTTCACTCCCTTCTGCCTAATCTAAAGTAACTCTATTCTTCCATAGTGCCCCCGCCCCACTCCCCGACTCCCCCACCCCGTATTGTGTATTACCATCCGCATATCAGAGAAAACATTCTGCCTTTGGTTTTTGGGATTGACTTGTTTCGCTTAGCATGTATTCTCTCACTCTATCCGTTTACCAGGAAATGCCATAATTTCATTCTTCTTTAAAAGCTGAGTAATATTTCATCATTTATATATACATATATATCATATTTCTTTATTCATTCATCTGTTGAATGAATAAACAGATTCAACATCTGTTTCCATAGTAAACTATTGTGAGTTGAGCTGCTATAAACATTGATGTGGCTGTGACACTATAATATGCTGATTTTAAGTCTTTTCGATATTAACCAAGGAGTGGGATAGCTGGGTCAAATGGTGGTTCCATTCCAAGTTTTCTAAGGAATCTCCGTACTGTTTTCCAGAGTGGTTGTACCAGTTTGCAGTCCCACCAGCAGTGTATGAGTGTGCTTTTTTCCCCACATCCTTGCCAACATTTATTGTTGCTTGTATTCTTGATATTTGCCTTTCTGACTGGAATGAGTTGAAATTTCAGTGTAGGCTTTTTTTTTCTTTTTTCTTTTTTTCTTTTCTTTTCTTTCTTTCTTTCTTTCTTTTTTTTTTTTTTTTTTTTT
>NW_025999969.1:3400609-3437719 GCF_001458135.2 Marmota marmota marmota
TTTTTTTTTTTTTTTTTTTTTTTTTTTTTTTTTTTTTTGGTGGCACTGGAGATTCATCCCAGAGCTTTGTGCATATGAGGCAAGTACTCTACCAATTGAACTGTATCCTCAGCCATCGGTGTAGTTTTGATTGCATTTCTCTAATTGCTAGAGATGTTGAACATTTTTTTCTTATATTTATTGATTAATTGTATTTCTTCTTCTGTGAAGTGTCATCCTTAGCCCATTTATTTGATTGGGTTAGATGGAAGGACCTTCCATGCTCCTGGATAGGCAGAATTAAGATTGTTTAAAATGGCCATACTACCAAAAACCCTATACAGATTTTATGCAATTCCTATTAAAATCCCAATGACATTTTCCATAGAACTAGAAAAAAACAATCATGAAATTCATTTGAAAAAATAAGAGAACCAGAATAGCCAAAGCAATCCTTAGCAAGACTGAAGCAGGAGGCACCACAATACTGGAACTTAAACTATACTACAGAGCCATAGTAATAAAAATGGTATGGTATTGGTACCAAACAGACATATAGGCCAATAGAATACAGAATAGAGGACACAGAGACAAACCCACAAAATTACAATTATCTTATACCAGACAAAGGCACCATAAATATACATTGGAGAAAAGATAGCTTATTCAACAAATGGTCCTGGGAAAAATGGAAAGCCACTTGTAACAAATGAAATTAAACCTCTATCTCGAACAACCAACAATAAAAATTAAAAAACAAACAAACAAACAAAAAACCCCTCTATCTCTCACCCTGCACAAAACTCAACTCAAAGTAGATCAAAGAGTATCTATAGTATATTTAGGCACTAGAACAGAGACCCTGCACCCAATAGAAGAAAAAGTAGGCTCAAATCTTGAATTTTGATCTATTTATGAATTTACTAGCTTGAGCTGTTTGGGTTGAATTTTGTAGACAGGTAATTATATCATCTGCATATAGTGATGCATTTATACATACTTTCTTTTTCTTCTTTATGTTCTCTTCTAAGTTAGGGAGAACTGGTGGCTTCTGTTTTCTGCTTGTCTGACTTATTTGCTGGGATCCTGTTAGTTGTAGATTTTTCTTGGTGATTTCCTGGAGGCCTGTGTGAGTTTGAAAGTTCTGCAGCCTTCAATAGCAAAGGATGATTTAGCAAACAAGGATTCCCAGCCCTTTTCTTTATGATACCAAGTCACTGGCCTTTTTCATGATTTTTTTTATTATTGTTGTGTTTTGAAAAATTGAATCCAACCTTCTCAGCTGGCCTTCCCAGCCCTGCACTGTCAGATTCCTGCTGACCTCTTTAACTGCATCCTTGCTATTTCTTCCTTTCACTCATCTCCAGCCAAATCCTTGCACTGGACTTGACCTTCACAATTGTGGCACCCTCTAGTTGGGATGGACTTCCCTGGGCCCTTTCCATGCCTGGCCAACCTTTGGGTCTCAGCTCTGAGGTATTCCCTGAATCATTCCTCTAACAAAAAGGGTTTCCCTCAGTGCTCAACTCACTTCACACAACTCACAGAACTCACTTTATGTGTCATACAACTCACTTTATGTGTGTCAGTTACTCGTCACACTTATATTACACGTAGGTTGTTCTATTTATTAATTATCTCTCCAGGCAGTAGAATGTAACGTCTTTCTTTCTCACAACCATTGTCTCCAGTGCCCAGAACTGTGCCTGGCATAGAGTAGGCATGAACAAAAGATTCTCCTTGCTTACGGAAACATCAAGGACCTATCCTCATGATAAGCCTGATGGGTTGGGTATTCTCTATTTACCCTTTCACTCTCATCCTTCATTCTTTCCTATCTGCAACTATTTCCTGGAAGTTGAAATTGGGTCAGTGGATGTCCCTCTCCCACTAGCTTTGATTTGGAACTGGCCAGAAGAAGCTCCAACTTGAAGCTGTGAAGGAGAGTGTCTCCAGGTGTGCCCTGCAGAGTTACCTTGACTCTTGACTGAAGATCGCAGCCCCTTTCAGGCAGCTCTGTCAGTTTCCAGCTTCTCCTGTTCCCTTTCAAGCCAACAAGAGCCAAAGGAAGGAGGAAAGAGAGGTGACTGCTTTCCCGAGGTTTTAGTATACACACTGGCGTCAACCTCAGCCTCCTTCTTGCCGGCTGAGGTTGTTAGCAAAGGCTCTGTTCCTTTCCTGAAGACCATAGCTCTTGACAGTGGCCCTCCTTAGCCCATGTCTCTGCTCCTAGTGTCATATTACACATGGGGGATAGTAATGGCAGCCAGCCCTGGGGTAGTGCAGCAGTCAACTCTGGGGATCAGTCCATTCCATGCTGATTTTCTTAAACTCTACCCACGACTTTGTAAATAGTCCTTTTATGAAACTCTCAGTTACTTAACTGGATTCTCACTGATAATTTTTTCATCTGTGGAATGACAAAGTTGACTAAGTGCAGTTTCTAATGGATCTGCATCTCTTGTGACTACTAGTGACTGCTTTTGAAACCAGTGACTGATTCCGACAAATCTTGTTGCAATTGAGTTGTATAAAGATATACCTCCTGCCCTATTTGCTGTCCAGTGTGCCTCCCCTTAGGTTGATGAAATTTGGACTGTGCTTATCTCAAACCACTTTGATGACATTTTATCCTGAGATTGGGGATAGGGCTAAGTTGTTTCCCTGAAGGAGGTGACTGCATTCCTGAGGTTTAGTATACACACTGGTATTAAAATAAAGAGGAAAGTTCCCCCCAACACTAACTTTATGGTCATCCCCTTTCCAGAACACTTTATGTGGAACCAAATGTCTTTTGTTTCCCAGTCCCATCTGAGTGGATAAAGAGCAACCCCATAAAAGCACACATGGAAGAAAATGAGACTATAGATAATTGGGCTGAACCCCAAATCTGGTGCAGATTTTGATGGTGAACCCCAAACTTGCTTGATCAAGTAAGGTTAGGATGAGCTCTTGTAAGAGGACAGAGACTCGGGGCTAGGAAGATTCTTAAAGGTCATCACCCTCCCCTATCAGATTGGTCAACTTCTCCAAACTCTGCTTAAATAGCTTCAAAGAGGTAGGGCCCAGGAATTAATCAGGTGTTTTAGAGATGGTTTGTTTGATCTTGACTGGATTTAATATTGTATATTCTTTCTGACAAAGTGTTTATTAAAACAAAACAATACGTGGACTTTAGCATTCTGACTTCCTGTCCCATTTCTGCTGGACCAGGTTTTTGACCCTTGTATGGGCCTCTGGTTCCCAAATGGGACACTTAGGGGTGTTTTGGATGCCATAGTGAATCCCTTCCATTTGCTGGGCATTGCACATTTTTCCGAGTGCATTGGCTGCTTTGTACTTGTACACAGACTGCATATATGGTAGTATCTTTATTTTCCTGATAGGGATAGAAATATGATCCACTGGTAATACCTAGAGAACATTTGGTTTGTTCCTTTGATAACTGGAGTAGTGATTACACTATAAAGAGCACACTGGCCCTGTTCACTTTCCTGCCATGTCCCAGCATACTACTGCCATTGGATGGGTTTCATGAATGAATAGTATGGACCCCTCTAGAGTTTGCAGTGATGGCAGATAAGTAGTCATCTCCATCTATGACCTTGACCTGAGAACCACACAAATATTCCTTTTCCCCCTGTGTAACACGAGGGGATAAAGATCAGGAGGCAGTATTGTCTCGCTCCCTCCCCTTCCTCCTGCCTTTCTCCCTCCTGTCCTTCTCTCTTCCTGCATCTTGCTAGTACTCATCACATCTTTTCTATTTCCTTGTGGTTTACAGATGATCATGATGCAGTCTTGAGGTTTAATGGGGCACCCACGGCCAACTTCCAACAAGATGTGGGCACGAAAACTACCATTCGCCTGATGAACTCTCAGGTAAAATTACTGCTGTGCAGATATGGAGTGCGAGGGAGACCACACAGGGCTCCAAAGCAGAATGTATCTACAAGGCGCTCATCAAAGTGCCAGATTAGTTAAGTCTGTCAACTTCCTGAGTCCCAGGTTCTTCACTTGAGGAGGAGTCAGTGATTCCATGACCCAACCTTGGGATGTGTTCATAAGAATACCCCATGGATCAGTCTGCAGTGATGGAGCTGTCTTAGACCCAGGAAAGAGAGTTCTGCTGAGGGCATACCTGGGGTGTTGTGTGAGCAGAGAACATCTAGGGGAGACTGAGGACATCTAGGGGAGACTGAGGACTGTGGTGAAAAGTGAATGAAAAAATATGTGAGATTGCTTTATAAGCTGGGAAATGTTATGCAAGTATAATAAGACATCCTCACCGTATGACTGTGTGTGATATGTCCTAGACATCATTACTTCATGAATTTCCACAGGTATAATTAGCTTCCTGAGCTGTTTCCAGGTAGCACATGTTGATTTCTCAATACCAACAGAAAGTGGAGAAATATTCTTGCCACAAAGTTCTGTTAAGAGATTTAACGAGTGGGAGAAACTAGATTATACACATCAAAAACTGCAGGATAGCTAGGTGTGGTGACTCACATCTGTAGTCTCAGCTACTCAGGAGGCTGAGGCAGGAGGATCACTTGGGATATGTGGTCACCCTGGGCAACGTAGTCAGATCTGTCTCATTGTTTTGGTTTGTTTGGTTTTTCTTTGTAAAACCAAACAAACCAAAACAATGCATGACAGGGCTGCAGATTCACTCAGAACCACTGATGTTTACCTTTTTTTTCTGAGGAAGCATATGAGCACTGGGTGTTTTGATATAAATGTTTAATCTCTATTTACCTGCCCATGACTTGAGGGATGGGGTGAATCATGGAACTGATCAGAAACACCATATCAGCACTTTCCTGGTGGAATGTGCATTTCTGCTTTCCTGTGGAGGGCTCCACTTCTTTATGTCCTTCTCTATATTTCCTGACTTGTGGCAGTTCACCAGCTGAGCAGAGGCTGCTTCCTGCATAGCATACTTCTATTGGAAGCCCATAACCCTAAAAATCCTTTTATGATGGGACAGGGGTTGAAGAACTTAACCATCTTGTGTTTTGTTCTTCCTCTAAAACCATTTTTTTAAAAAAAGATTCGTTTTCAGCTGGGCACGGTGGTGCATGCCTGTAATCCCAGCAGCTCAGGCGGCTAGGGCAAGAGACTTGCAAGTTCAAAAGCCAGTCTCAGTGAAAGCGAGGTGCTAAGCAACTCAGTGAGACTCTGTCTCTAAATAAAATAGAAAAAATAGGCTGGGCATATGGCTCGGTGGTCGAGTGCCCCTGAGTTCAATCCCTGGTATTCCCAAAAATAAAAATATAAGAAAAATAATGCTATCACGGTAGCATCCTCCAGTAGCCTCTAGATACTTCCAATGCCTGTGTGCTATTCCACCTTATATTTTCGGTTTTTATATTACTTTTATTAGTAGTAGAATGGGGAGGTTTGAGAGAAATGGTTTGATTAGCAAGAGATTCTCTGTGGCCTCTAAGCTTGACTTTGAAAAATGGTCAGTATTTGGAGAAATAGCAATAGGGAGGCACTACAGAAGATGTAATTGGCAGGACAGAGAGGCACAGGAAGTAAGGGAGGAGGCATTCACAGCCCCAGCTGGGCTGGAGGTGAAGATGTGGCATGATTCCCATTGCTCTCTTCAGGGGGATGAGGCTGGACCTTTATGGCTGCTCAGACTCTGGCACGTCTGGAAATTCAGAGAAGTTAGGACTAACTTTTCCCATTTCCCTACTCATGCCCCAGTCACAGAAATTCTGGAGCCAGAAGGCACTGTAGAGAGCACAAACACCTAGCTTCTATGTCTGTGTGAGATGCACATAAATATCTGGGAGTGAATTTTTATTTACCTTCCATTCACACATTCAGCAAATATGCATGGTATTGCCTCCAGTGTAGCAGTTGGTATGTGGCCTGTCAGATAGACTAACTAGTCTATCTGGGAATGAAACCCAGCTGTGTCTCTCACTACCTAAATGTTTATGCCCAAATTATCTATGTCTTCATTTACTCATTTCTAAAGAGGAGGGGGGGAATAATGGTATTTTCCTTGCGGGGTTGTTGTAGGATATAAATGAGAACAATCTATGCAAAGCAGTTAGAACAGTACCTGGCACATATGTCAGTATATCTTAGCTGCTCTTACACTTTATATATGCAGGTATAAGCTGAGAGTGGAGGATACAGTAACAAACAAAACAGACTTAGCTTCTGTTCCTATGTTGCTTACAGATTCAACCCAATAATTATACAAATGAGCCTCAAGTTGCAATTGATAACTTCAGAAGAGAGGGTCAAGGTGTTAGGAGAGCCCAAAACAGGGACATTTGAGCTAACCATTGGAAATGAGGATAACTTCCTAGAGGTGACAATTAGCCATTTAGGGTGAATAAGAGTAGATGATGAGAAGGTTGGAACACGTGCTTTTCAGTAAGATGAACAGCATAGGCAAGGTCTTGTGTGGAAGGAGCAGCATGTAGGAAGGAGTAGGGGTAGAAAGAGGTGGGTAGATGTGGGGTGCACGGTGAGAGATGAAGCTAAAGTAAGAAGTCAAGTCACAATGCTGAGCCAAATTTTCTTTGCTATATCACGATAAGATTTGCATTTTGCGAGCAGCACTATCCTCCATTTGATCAGAGAGGCTGCAGTAGATAGACACCGGAGCTTTTCTTAGTAGTCTGTACTACAAATGCTGGCAGGTTGCAACAGAGTGGGAAGTGAAGGTGAATGTGAGAAAAAAATGGATCTAAGAACAGTAGGCTTTAGTGTTGGAGTGGGTGTGAGAGGTGAAAGAAGTAAAGGTGCAGCTCAGTTTCTGGCCTGTGTAACCAAAGTAACTGAAGAGCCCCAAATTACTGCCTTTGCAGGTTCTTGAAAGTGTGTTGGCTGGTGAGGGTTAGAGTCAAGGAAAAAGACAGAGATAAAAAGTATGCTTCTAGATGTGTTTGGTCTGAATTATCTCTTAGCTGTAAAGACAGGTCATAAGTAGGCAATTGTCCAAATAGGGCTGAGGTTTAGTGGACAGGTCTGGGCTGGAGAAGAGAATAATGAACTGTGTGTATGTATGTGGTAACGAAGCAACAGGATTGAATGAGAGCCCTAGAGAGAGTATAGGGAGGAAAGAGGTCCTACCCAGGAGCTTTGGGTGACAAGAGCAGAGAAAGGAGGAGGTAGTGGGGAATGGTGCCAAATGCTGCTGAGGAGCCAATTTAGGTGAAGACTGAAAAGCAGCTGCTCTCTTTAGGTGACTAGAGGCCTCTGGTTACATTAGCAAAAACCTTCTGGGGAAAGTGATGAAACCAGAAGCCAACTGGGGTATACTGATGGATTGAGAGGGCAAACGTGGATGGTTTTTTCCAAAATCTGACTCTAAAGCAGAGGAGAGAGAAGGCAACTGGTGGAGAAAGTTAATAATTCCAGGGCCTGTTTTTATTCTTTCCATCTTTTAGGTCAGAAAGAACCAAATAAAGAAAGTAATGTCAACCCCAAATTAAAGTTCCAGTTTCCTTTTGAGAATGACATTGTGGGAAATGTCATGGATGAGACCAATCGTGGTAGGGGCAAAATGACTGGGCATTTAGATGGACATTTTCCAGCCTCCCTTGCAATTAAATATATTGGTGACTGAATTCTAATCAAATGAGGTGATATATGCCACTTCTAGAACTGGTCCATAAAATTTTTCCTATGCACTTACCTTTCTATAGTTGAATGTAAGTAAACACAACAACATTCAAAGTCATGTGTTAAAGATGGAAGAACCACAAGGTAGGCTAGGTCCATCTTAAAGGAGAGCCAGTTGCCCTTAGGAACACTCATTGTGAACTTCATGTGTGCAAGAAATAAATTTTCTCTTGTATTTAAAAAAAATAAAAGCCAGTGGCAATGGTAGGGGGAGGATTCTGGAAACATGGCAGAGGAGGAAGCATACTGTCTTCCCACCTAGACAACCACTGCCCTGCAGAATCTGTAGATGTCTCACTGTTGTGGAACTTCAGCGTCCAAAGTAAGCTTGAAACCTCCAAGGAAAGATTTGGATGATAAATTATGGTTAATTTCAATCAATCTCTGCTGTTAGCATGTAGCAGCCATCCATCCTGTCCCTTTGCCCCAGAATAAGCAACTGTGCACATTCCTACAGCACACTAGACCCAGCCTATAGGAGACAGAGTGGGAAATAAGCACCTATCCCTCAAATCCTGGGGGAAGTGGGGGTCTGTTCTCTGATTACTAATAGCTTTTTCTTAACACAAAGGTACAAAGATTAGGTAGCCACCAATCACTATTAAACCCCCTCCCCATTGTTAGGAACACCTTCTCCTCTGGCTGAAGTAAATTTCAGGGGATTTAAAGGCCTGGTGGCTCCTCCTGCCCCAGCCCACTTCATTTTTGTCCCTTAGGCTTTTGGGGAGCCAAACATTGAAAACTAGGTCACTTAAAACAACTGCAGATATGGAGTGTGCTAGTCGGCTTTAAGTATGTGAGATAATCAACTTAGAAAGACAAAAGGTTTATTTTGGCTCACACTTTTGAAGGTTTCAGTCCATGAACAGATGATTTCTTTGCTTTTGGGCCTGTGTCCACAAGCAAAAAGGGTCCCAATATGCCCTCAGGGCCATGTCCTTAAAGACTTGAAAATATCCCACTAGGGCCACCTCTTAAAGGTTCTACAACTTCCTACTAGGGTCATTCTAAGGAAAAAACCTTTAACTTACGGTCTTTTGGGGATCATTCTAGTTCCAAACTATAGCATGGGAAAAATTAGAAAGTCATTGTGCAAGTTCAGAAGGGTTGGGCTCAGAGAAGACCTAAGAAAAAGTTTGTATAACTCAGGCTGATTTTCAGCAAACATAATCTCTAATAATTAAACAAACAAACAAACAAAAAAACAACCAGCAAACCTTAGGGAAGAGTGTGAATCTGACTTCCAGAGTTATCCACATTATTCGATTCAAATGTCCTATTTTGAAAAGAAAATCACAAGGTTCACAAAGAAATAGCAAAGTATGGCCAATTCAGAGATAAAAATAAACCAATAGAAACAATCTTTGGAAAAGAGCTGAGGGAAGGTTTATTAGATAACGACTAAAGCAATTGTCTTAAAGATACTAAAACAAACAAACAAACAAACAAACAAACTAAAGGAAGACATGGATAAAATCAAGGGATTGATAACAAAATAGAAATATCAATAAAGAGGAAGAAAAAAAACCTAAAAAGAAACTAAATAGAAATTTTCGAGCTGCAGTGTGCAATAATTAAAATGAAAAATTCACTTGATAGACCCAAAAGCAGATTTTAACAGACAGAAGAGAAAGATCAATGACTAGAAGATAGAAATATGGGAATCATAGAGTCTGAGGAACAGGAAGAAAAAGGATTGAAGAAAAGTGAACAGAGGCTAAGAGACCTCTGGGATACCATTAAGTGGATCAACGTATGCATTGTGGAAGTCTCAGGAAAAGGAGAGAGGGACAGAAAGGATATCTGAAGAAATAATGGCCAGGAACTTCCCAAATTTAATGAAAGACATGAGCATATACTTCAAAGAACTTCAACACATTACAAGTAATATGAACCCAAAGAAACATTGGGACATATTGTAATCAAACTGTTGAAAGCAAAAGAAAGATCTTAAAGGAGCAATTAAAAAGATAGTTTAAATGATGATATCTATATTCTTAAACATTTTGAGACTTAATTTGTGACTTAACATAGAGTCTATCTTAAACTATCCTCAATAAGATTAGTAGCATATTTGCTACTAAATTTCAGAAAGTTTGGATGCCAGAAATTTGAAATGTTAAAAGAAAAAACAAAAACTGTCAACCAAGAATCCTATATCCAGCAAAATTGCCCATCAAAAATCAATCAAGACATTCCCAGATAAATTAAATGGAGAAAGTCCATTAACACAGACCTGTCTCATAAGAAATGCTAAAAAAATATTCCAGCAGGTTGAAATGATAGGATAATAGACAGTAACTAAAAGTCATATTTACTAGACTAAACTCAAAGCCATATAAAGAAATAAATATCTCAGTAAAGGTAAATATGTGGCCAGTTATAAAAGCTAGGGCTACCACAGCAATGGTGTATGACTCTATTTCTTGCCTTTTACATGATTTAAGAGAATAACACATTTAAAAACATATTTGTCTAAAAGTTGGTGTTATTGTAACTTGTTTGTAATTCAACATTTCATTTTGTCCATAATTTAAGAGCATTTAACAATTATTAGCTTATGATTTTTTGGACATACAGTTATACAGATAAAATTTTATGACATCAGCAATTGAAAGATGGAGATATTAAAGGAGCAGACTTTTTGTATTTTATTGAAATTAAGCTGGTGTAAACTGGAATTAGAGTGTTGTAACTTTAGGATATTAAATGTAATATCCATGGTTACCAGTCTCCTTTTTTTTATATGATAGCAGAATGCATTACAATTCTTATTACACACATAGAGCACAATTTTTCATGTCTCTGGTTGTATACAAAGTATATTCACACCAATTTGTGTCTTCATACATGTGCTTTGGATAATAATAATCATCACATTCCACCATCATTATCAGTTTCCATTTTGTTCTTAATTTCTAGCTTTGCTATTTTGGTCAGAGAAGATATTTTGAATGATGATATCTATATTCTTAAACTTTTTGAGACTTAATTTGTGACTTAATATAGAGTCTATCTTAAAAAAAGTCCCAAGTGCACTTGAATTTTGGGGGGTGGATGGCCAGCATCTCATTGGGGATTCTTCTTCCTGCCTAGAAGGGTAAGCCACCCTAAAACAACTTAAAATCTCAAATAATTAGTGAATAACAAAACACAAAGGCAAAGCCCCTGGTAGATCTAGTCTGCATGGTTCTGGAACTAGACAAAAACAAAATGGCTCAGGTGGTTTATTTAAGGGGATACATGAAAGGCAAGGATAAAGTTTCAAAGGCAAAGTCTTGCTTCATGATTTCTTGCACTCAGCAGGTTGATTGACATCTTGGCAGGTCACACCCATCTCAGGTGCTGTGTGGGCCATGGCAGAGCGGAATAGAGATTCACATTGTTCTTGGGTAATTGACCAGAGGAAATGTCTATGATTATTGCCAGATACCAGATGTCTTTATCCACAAGGCTTCCATACACAGTGACGCACAAGCAACCTGTGGACGGCTTCTAACATTTGAGAAGAATGTGTATTCTATTGTGGTTGGGCAGTGTCCCTGAATGTCTGTTAGATCTAGTTGGTTTATTGTGTTATTCTTCGGTTTCCTTCTCTTCTGTCTGGTTGTTATCCAGAGTGTGGTGTCAAAATCTTCAATTATTTTTTGTAGAACTGCATACACATAGTCTAACAATCAATGGAGAAAAGAAGAAATCACAGTGGAAATTAGAAAACATTTAGGGATGAATGAAATGAAAAATACAATATATAAAATTTATGGGATACAGTGAAAACAGTGCTAGAGGGGAAAAATGCATAACTCTGAAGTTTGGGGCATTGACATGATGTCACATGGAAAGTTCTGCTCCTGACCTCATGTGGTGGGTCACAAGCCAAAATGCAGGTGGATCAAAAAATGTCATAAAGTTATCTTCAGTCTATGTGTATAAAATGTACATGAAGCCAAAATAAATTTTGTGTTTAGACTTTAGTTCCATACCTAAGATATCTCATTAGTATATGCAAAATTTTGAGAACCTGAAAAAAAAATCTGAAATCAAAACATTTTCGATCCTAAGCACTATGGATAGAAGATAACCTAAATTTTTAAGATGAAATACTGCTCAAAACAAGTGGATTAAATACAATCCTTTTGAAAATCCCAGTGATGTTATTTGCAAACCTAGAAAAACCCATCCTAAACAAAACAAACAAACAAAAAACAGCATACTACAGGGACACAGCCACATCAATGTTTATAGCAGCACAATTCACAATAGCTAAATTGTGCAACCAACCTACATGCCCTTCAGTAGATGAATGGATAAAAAATAATGTGGCATATATACACAATGGAATATTACTCAGCAATAAAAGGATAAACTCATGGCATTTGCAGGTAAATGGATGGAGTTAGAGAAGATAATGCTAAGTGAAGTTAGCCAATCCCAAATAACCAAATGCCGAATGTTTTCTTTGATATAAGGAGGCTGATTCATAGTGGGATAGGGAGAGGGAGCATGGGAGGAATAGACAAACTCTAGATAGGGCAGAGGGGTGGGAGGGGAAGGGAGGGAGCATGGGGTTAGAAATGATGGTGGAATGTGACGGACATTATTATTCAAAGTCCATGTATGAAGACACAAATTGGTGTGAATATACTTTGTATACAACCAGAGATATGAAAAATTGTGTTCTATATGTGAAATAAGAATTTTAATACATTCTGCTCTCATATATTAAAAAAATCATATGGAATCACAAGGGACTCATTAAGTACTTAGAATAATCCTGAAGAAGAATAAAAAAGCTGGTGGACTCAACACTTCTTGATTTCAAAACTTATTCCAGTGCTTCAGTAATCAAAACAATATGATGCTGGTTTAAAATCAGATATATAAACTTGCAGAATTGAACAGAAAATTCAGGAATAAACCCTTGCATATGTGGTCCATTGAATTTTACCCAGTATGTTAAGATTGTTTAACGAGGGAAATGTCTTTTGAAGAAATGGTACTGGGAAAACTGGTTATCCACATGGAAACCCATTGATGTTGGACCCCTAGATAATATCATATACAAACAATAACTCAAAATAAACCTATGGTCTAAATATAAGACCTAAAACTCTTAGAACACAACATAGGGCAAATGCTTCATGGCATCAGATTTGAAAATGATTTTATGGTCATGACACCAAAAGCACTAGCAACAGGAGAAAAATATAAAAACTTGACTTAATGAAAATATTTTAAATCGTGTATCAAAAGGCATTCTCAACAGAGTGAAAAGAAGACAGAATGGGAGGGAACATTTGCAAATCATATATCTGATGAAGGATTAATGAGTTGAATGTATAAAGAACTCCTAAAACAACAAGAAAAAACACAATTCAAAAATGAGCAGAGGACTTAAATACATTCCTCGGAGGTATACAAATGTCCTGTAAGAACATGGGAAGATATTCAACATCGTTAAGCATTAGGGAAATATAAATCAAAACTACCATGCAGTACTACTACCTCACTTTCATTAGGACGACTTCTATTAGGAGAAATTGAAACCTGTGCATTGGTGGAAATGTAAAATGGTTAGCAACTGTGGAAAATAGTATGGTGGTTCCTCAGAAAATTTTAAATAGAACTATCATATGATCCAGCAATTCCACTTCTTGGTACAGAGTTAAAAGAATTGGAAGCTACATTTAGAACAGGTACACCCATGTTCAGAGCACAATTATTTAGAATATCTAAATGGTGGAAGTAACCCAAGTGACTATTGATGGGCGAATGAATAAGCAAAATTTGGTACATACATATAGTGAAGTCTTACTAAATCTTAAAAATGAAGAAATTCTGACAAGTGCTGCAACATGGATCAACCTTGAGGTCATAATGTTGAATGAAGTAGACCAGTTGCAAGAAGAAAAATGTTTAATTCTCTTTATATGAAGCACTCAGAGTAATGTAAATCATAGAAATGAAAATAGAATGGTAATTGTCAGGACCTGGGAGGGAGGGGGAATGTCATAGAAATGAAAATAGAATGGTAATTGTCAGGACCTGGGAGGGAGGGGGAATGTGAAGTTATTGTTTAATGGGAACAGAGTTTTGATTTTATAAGACTGAATTCTGGAGATGGATGACAGTGATAGCTGCTTAACAATGTAAATGTATAATGTCACCGAACTTTTAAGTCCACTTAAAAGTGAGTAAGATAACCAATTTTAGTTTATGTGTATTTTACCACAGTGAAAAATAAGTCAGCGGAGGAGACAGTCACAAAAGGACAAATACCGTAGGATCACAGTTACCAAGACCTAGTGGGAGGAAGGAATGGGAAGTTGATTAATAGGCCCTGTGTTCCAGTTTGCAAAGACCAAAAAGTTCTGGAGGTGGATGGTTTTAATGGTTTCATAACATTGTAAATGTACTTAATGTGACTGAGCTATATAAACAATGGCTCAAGTGATAAATTGCATTATGTGATAGTTTATCACAATAAGTTATTTTTTGGACCAACAGGGAGAAACCAGTTAATAAAGGGAAAAAATGAAAATAGTTAAAAGAAGAGACAGTTAAGTAGTTCCTGAGATGGTAAGGGTGATTGAACATGCCCAGTGGAGGATTAACCCAGTAGGAAGGAATCAGGAGTGAAGAAGAATAAGAGGGGTACAGCTGAAGATAGTTTAGGATGCAAGGTCAGAGGCCCGGCCAGGCTGGAGGGAGAATAGGGGGAAAGAGGTTTTAATAGAAAAGGTTCCAGCAAAGTTTGAAATGGTCATTGAAGAAGAGTGAGTGAATGAGTAATCTGAGAAATGTAGTCAGATTTCCAGGCTATGCTGGGCCACTTTGAGGTTCAAGAACATGAATTTAGAGAGGAAACCTATCACCATGTGATGCCTGGGTGGTATGATCTGGAAGTTGGTAGGCAGCAGCAACTGAAAAGAGGTATGTATGAAGTAGCCTGTCCTTGAGTACCTCTTTGTGGTGTTTTGGTTATCCTCACTTGAAGAACTAAATTTGAATCCTGCAAAGATTCTGGAATTTTATTTAAAGGCGAGGCAAGATTACCTGGAAATTAAAAGTACTGGAGTCAAACATTACTGGTTAAATTCCTCCTGCGGCTCTTCATACATGAGTGACTTGAGCAGGTTGTTTTATTGTTTTGAGCCTCACTTCCTTCATTTGTAAAACAGAAAGAACAGTTACTATGTGAGGTCTTTGTAGGAGCAAATGAAACACCAAGCAAAGAGATTGGTAGGCAGCAAGTGCTTTGTAAATGGTGATGGTGGTTACTGAAGCATGAAGGCCTGCCCCTGTTTGTTTGGGAATGACTATGCCTTCTGCAATCTCCCAGAGATGGGCCTTTTATCTCCTGGAAGGGGCGGTGAACCAGTGTTTTAAATGTAGTAAAATGCAAGTAATCTAAATTGGCTATCTTAGACACTTTTTAGCATCTCTGCAGAAGGGGCCCAGCAGAAGGCAGGAAAAACTTGTGTTAAAGCATCATTTTTTTTTTTTAAAGCAAGATCATGACTCTTGTACAAATAAAAATAAATATTTTTTTTAAAGCGAGAGAGAGAGAGAGAGATAATTTTTTTAATATTTATTTTTTAGTTTTCGGCAGACACAACATCTTTATTTGTATGTGGTGCTGAGGATCGAACCCGGGCCACACACATGCCAGATGAACGCACTACTGCTTGAGCCACATCCCCAGCCCAATTTTTGATAAAGCTTTTATTTTACTCATATGAGGGAACCAGGCAGATGTTACAAGTGGTTCAGAGAAAAAGTTAAAACAGCACAAATTTGGAGTAAAATTAATGAAACTGTTTTTGTTTTGTTTTTCCCCCCCATGATGTAGGGCGGGGGAGGAGGAAAGTCACTTAAAACTCTTACTGGGCAACACTTGAGTGAGCAAGTTTTTCAATTGCCTATTTCTAAAGTGCTCCCATAGAATCAGAATGGGACAGAGAAGGAGGGTGTGGTGTAGGCAATGCAGAATTCTCTGCTGAAGGATCATATTTTTTCTTACACTTCTAGATCCCTGTGCTCCCCATACTGGGGCTGAGAGGTGAGTGGCCCACTTTACAGGGCATACAATCTACTGTCGTGAAAGCCTTTCCTGCTCACCTCAGACATACAGACCCTCATTTACTCCTCCCATAAGCACCACCAAATGTCTGGGCTGTTGCTTGAATACTCTAGTCGTGGGCAGCTGCATAACAGTACTTCTTAAAGTACTGAATTGTGACTGATACTTTTTTATCATTGCTCATCTTGATATCCCAGGAAGCTGGCGGTCCTTTCTATCTCTTGTTTGGTCAGTTGTTTGTGTGGATGTCAGTCTGTGCGTGCTCACCATTGCACAATAAGAGCACTTAGGGTTCTGCCTCTGAGTTGCTCATTCTCTTCTTAAATAGGACCTCCTGCCAGTAGCTCTCTTCTGACCAGGGCTGGTGTTTGTTCAGCTCCCTTCTCACATGGCATAGGGTAGCACTGTGCACATCTGGGTCATGACAACGTCATGGAAAACAAAGCGATGCTTTTTTTTTTTTTTTTTAACTTAGAAGGTGGCTTTTTATAGAAAATTGTCATCCCATGAAGTTTCAGCTCAGCAGACCCATTCATACTCATACCAGATGGTGTTATGAGATTCAACAGGAAACCAATACAGTTAAAAGTGGGCCTTTAAATAAATCCAGTTTTGACTATAAACTTAAGAAGGTTTCTGTGAGACTCAGCTGAGCACCTGCTGTGCTTATTGGGCCTGAAAGAGGAGACAATGGGACAAGAAGACACAGTGGCTTCCTCAGAAGATTTTGTGCTAATTGGGGAGAGAAAACCTACCTCCCATGCCTAGGGATAGGGCGTGCTGATGAGTTCAACCAGAACATTCACAGATGACTTAATGGGGCTTATCCTGAAATAATAGCTTGTACCATTTATTAAATACTTACACTGTCTGAGGACCTTCCATGTCTTATCTCCATGTCTGGATAGGTGTTGGCGGGGGCAGTGTGTATGTGGAGGAGGTTGGATTTCCATCAACAGTGGATCTAAAAACAGCTAGGGTGAGCTGGGTGACATTGATGGAACCTCTTTAGTGTAGTATTTTGGCATCACGACTTAGGAGCTGAAATCTAAACATGATGGATGCTTGAGTTTTAGGACTTTTTGATTTTGCCAGCAGCACATTCTGTCACTGATCTTTTTCAGAATCAGAAAAGGGCTATTACTTGTCATTGGATTGGGCTTGCCTTCTTATTCCAAGGCTCCTCGTTACAAGTGTTCAACATATCAGAGCTGCGCTCAGTCTTCTTTTCCTTGTGCAGTTTGCCCATCTGCTGGATAGCCAGCTGTCCCATATTCCATTTAGTCAAGCAAATAAACTTCCACAAAATCCCTGATCAATATGAAGAAGAGCAAAGTGATACAATTTCTTCCCCTTAAGGACTTTAGTTGAGGAGAAAAGTCTCAGCCCCCTTCAAACACACAAAGTACAATGTAAACCAGGGTACACGCCAGTGTTGGACAGGTGCCCCTGACTTTTAAGGTTAGACAAGGACATTGATGCCCACTTTTTTCGAATCTGTCTGCATTCTAGTTCTTAATGATGACTTTTAAGGCATTTTTTCTTTTTTAGTACTAAATCCAATTCAGAGTCAGGTATTGTACTTAGTCAATATGTCTCTTTAGTCTAGAATATTTCCATAGCTTCCTTTTATCTTTAAAGATATTGACTTTTTATATGTAAATTCACAATGGTTATTCATAATAGTGGGGTTCATTTTGACATATTCATAAACATATAATATAGTTTGCTCATATCAATCCCTAGTACTTCTTCTTTCATTTTTCTCCTCCTTCCTCTGATTCACTTCCTCTACTCTATTGGTCTTCCTTCTTTTTATTTATTCATTTACTTTTTAGTGGTGCATTATAGTTACATGTAAGATTGGAATGCACTGTAATATATTCATATATACATCAACATAATTTGATCAACTTCATTCCCCAGTTTCCCCCCTTTCCCTTTTCTCCTCTGTCCCCCTTTGGATCCTTGCTTCTGCTCTCCTGATCTCCCTTCTGTTTTTGTGAGATCCCCTTTTTAAATTTCTTTTTCTCTCTCTAGCTTCTGGATACAAGACACAATGTCCTGAGTCTAGCTATTTCACTCAGTATGATATTCTCCAGTTCCGTCTATTTACCAACAAATGACATAGTTTTAGTCTTCTACTGAATTGAACTCTATTGTATATATACACATATCACATTTTCTTTATCCATCCATCTATTAACAGGTACCTATGTTGGTTTCATAACTTAGCTATTGTGGATTGTGCTGCTATAAACTTTGGCATGCATTTATCACTATATTATGTTGATTTCAGCTTTTTTAGAAAAATACTAAGGTGGGATAGCTGGGTTATATGATAGTTCGATTCCTGATTGCCTGAGGAATCTTGAAACTGCTTTCAAAAGTGGTTGTGCTAATTTGCAGTCCCACCAACAATGTATAAATATATTTTTTCTCCATATCCTTGCCAGCAATTATCATTACTTGTACTTTTGATGATTGCCATTCTAAATGGGTTGAGATGAAATCTCAGTGTAGTTTTGATTTGCATCTCCCTGATTGCTAAGGATGTTGACCATTTTAAAAATACATTTGTTGGTCATTTGTATTTCTTCTTTTGAGAGATGTCTCCTTAGATCTTTTGCCTACTGAGTGGGTCATTATGTTTTCTTTTTTTTTCTTCTCCCTCTTCCTTCTTTTCTCTCTTTTTCTCTTTATTTCCTTCTTTCTTATTCTTCTTCCTCTCCTTCTCCTCCTCCTCCTCCTTCTGCAGTTTTTTGAATTTCTGTGTATTGTGGACATTAACCTCTGTTGAGGAGTAGCTGGCAAAGATTTTCTCCCATTCTGTAGGGTTTCTTGTCACTCTCTTGTTTCCTTTGCTCTGCAGAAGCTTTTTAAGTTAATGCCATCCCACTTATGAATTCTTGGCTTTATTTCATGAGATATAGGAGTAGTATTTAGGAAGTGTATGCATGCACCAATGTGTTGAAATATTGCCTCTGTTTTCTTCTATCAGGATCACTATTTCTGATATAATTCCTAGGTATTTGATCCACTTTGAGTTGATTTTGTGCAGGGTGAGAGGCAGGGATCTAGTTTCATTCTTGTACATGTGAATATCCAGTTTTCTCAGCATCATTTATTAGAAAGATTGTATTTTCTCCAATACCTTTGTTGAGTATCATATGACTGTATTTATGTAGATTAGTCTCTGTGTCTTCTAGTCTATTCCCTGGTCTTCAAATTTGTTTTGATGGTAATACCCTGCTGTTTTAGTTACTATGGCTCTGTAATATAATTTGAGATCAGGTATTGTGATGTCTCCAGCCTCACTCTTGCTACTCAGGATTGCTTTGACTATTCTGGGTCTTTTATTCTTCCATATAAATTTTAGGAGTCTTTTTTTCTAGTTCTGTGAAAAATGTTGTTGGTATTTTGTTAGGGAGTGCATTGAATCAGTAGGTTCCTTTTGGTAATTACGGCCATTTTAACAATTGAGTATACCTGTCCATGAACAGCATAGGTCTTTCCATCTTCTAAGAGCTTTCAATTTTTTCCTTCATTGTTTTATAACTTTCAATGGAGAGGTCTTTCACCTCTTTGGTTAGGTCTATTCCTAGGTATTTTTTTAAGTTGTTGCAAATGGAGTAGTTTTATTCATTTTTTCCTCAGCAGATTTATTATTGGTGTATGAGAAAACTATTGATTTTTTGTATGTTGATTTTGTATCCTGCTACTTTGATGAATTTGTTCATCCACTCTGGAAGTCTTATGGAGTTTTTTGTGTGCTCTAGAATCATATCATCAGAAAACAAAGATAGGTTGACTTTTTGTTTTCTTATTTGTATTATTTTAATTGTTTTCTCTTGCCTGATTGCTCTGGATAGAGTTTCAGGAACTATATTGAATAGGAATGGTGACAATGGACATCCTTATCTTGTTCCTGATTTTAGAGAAAATGTTTTCAGCTTATCTTTATTCAATATGATGTTGGCTTTGAGTTTGTCATTTATAACCTTTATGATGTTGAGATAAGTTCCTTTTATCCCTAGTTTCCTTAATGTTTAACAGGAATGAGTGCTAAATTTTGTCAAAGGCTTTTTTTTGCATCTGTTGAGAAGATTATGTGATTTTTGTCCTTGTTTCTCTTTATGATTAATTTTATTTATTGATTTGTGTACATTGAACTAATTTTGCATCCCTGGGATGAATCCAACTTGATCATGGTGCATTATCTTCTTCATGTGTTTTTGAATGTGATTTGCTAATGTTTTATTAACAACTTTTCCAGCTATTCTCATCAGGGATATTGGTATAAAAGTTTTCTTCCCTTGGTGTGTCTTTATGTGGTTTTGGTATCAGGGTGATACTGTCTTCATAGAATGAGTTTTGAATTGTTCCCTCCCTTTCTGTTTCATGGAATAATTTGAGGATGATTGGTTTTACTTCTTTTTTAAAGATCTGGGAGAACTCAGCTGAGAATCCATCTGGTCCTGAGCTTTTCTTTGTTGGAAGGCTTTTTATTACTGCTCCAATCTCATTTCTTGATATTGATTTGTTTAGGTTTTCCCTGCTTCTTTGTTCAATTATAGTATATCATATATGTCT
The DNA here is from genome assembly GCF_001458135.2 of Marmota marmota marmota. Taxonomy (NCBI): domain Eukaryota; kingdom Metazoa; phylum Chordata; class Mammalia; order Rodentia; family Sciuridae; genus Marmota; species Marmota marmota. The sequence goes on from NW_025999969.1 coordinate 3,420,921, forward strand.
AGAAATTTGTCAAAAGATATTGACATTTTTGAAGAATCCGGTTCTTCAAAAAAAAAACACATACATAGTCTCTATAGTCAAGTAATATCTGTATCTACATCAACACACACACACACACACACACACACACACACAATGTATTAGGCATCATCTTGGGCTGCCATAATAATGTACTACAAACTGGATAACACAGACAACAAAAATTTATTTCTCAGAGTTCTGAGGTCAAAACCTAAGCTCAGGTTACCATCTGGGTTGGTTTCTGGTGCAGTCTCACTCCTCAACTTACAGATGGCTGTCTTTATACTGTGTCCTCATGTAGTCTTCCTTCTATGTTTGCAAGGAGCAACTCTGGTGTCTTTTCCTCTTTTTTGTAATGACACCACTTTTATCAGATTAGGGCTCTACCCCTAAGACCTAATTATCCCCCTAAATGTCCTTTCTCTAATTGTAATCACAATGGGAATTAGGACTTCAACATTTGAATTTGGGAGTATGGGGCAATATAGTCCATATTAGAAGGAAAAAGATTTGAGAAGAACAAAGTCCCAGATATTCAGAGGTATTACCTGAAGAACACTATTATGTACAGTCTTGGTGTGTGTTTATTTAAATGTCGGTGGTGGTGTGAGTGTAGCCCTGCTAGAAAAGAGGGAACACTCCGCTATAAGCCCACCTCTGAGCTCTGGTCCTGTCTCTGCTTCAAACTCTTCTTATAGCCTTACACAATTCTCTCTTCTCTCTGGGCCTCACTTTACCCATCTGGAAAATGATGGGTTTGGTCAGTCCATCTGTAATCTTCCAGCTATGACATGCTACAACTCCCCAAGAAGCAAAATTTCCATGATACTCTGAAACTTCTCTGTGGGGAGCCATCTGTGAAATGTCTGAGGACCGTCTTCAGCATTGTAGCCAGTGAGGGGGTACATCTGGCATTGGGACCTTCCCATGGCAGTCCCACTGGGATAGATTGCCCAAATGCAAGCGAACTCTCCCTTCACTCTGCCAAAGTTTCTACACTGGACCGGAGGTATGCGTGACCCGCTAGGAACTGAGCAGCCTACCTGCAACCACCTCTATCCTGTTTTCGTGAAGAACTTTCTATAGCATCTTTTTTATGTCTTCCAATATAAATAAAGCAAAGGTCAGCTCCTTTCTTTGCTAGAAGCTGGACTTGTCTGGTCAGTTTTGCCTTCTTTGTGTGAGGCAATGTAACGCGTAGTCAGAAGTGTGACCTCCAGAGCCAGACATAAGGCTTGAGGCCAGACTCCCCTGTGTACCTACGGGCTACAACACCGAAACACGTTTACTTGACATCGATTTTCACTTTTATAAAAGAGGCATATCAGTACCTACCTTCTAAGACTACTATGAATATGAACTGAGATAATATACGAAATTGCCTCTTGTGTAATAAGCACCACTAAGTGGCATATGTTATAATTTTTGTCATCATTTATTGTAAAGGAGAAAGCTTTGTGGAACTTTGGCAGACAATGAAAGCACAGATCTGGAAAGGTCTTGGGAGCCAGAAGATGCAGCCACGGGCCTCCTGCCTTGCATACTAAAAAAATTACGGACTATGGCTGTGTACAGGAGGAGCCATTTTTAAAAATCTCAGCTATGGCTAGTCCTCCTGATGACGTACAAATTGCCTACAAAAGTACTCTGCCTGGACAGAAGTAGCTCGAGAAAAGACATACTGCTCTCCATGGACCTACTGTTCTGGAGTGATAGGGTGGGCTGAGAATTGGAATTTCAGTTATTTGGAAGATAGAGATAGAATAGTATGGGTGGGGCCCTCTTCCTCTGGGACTTGCCTTGTCACCATTTCCAACAGTCTGTTTTGCACAATCTTATCTACCAGGAAGATAACACTGAAGGACCTATTAAAGAAACACAAAGCTTCCTGCTATGACTCTTGCCTAAGTTTCTTGAACCCCTTTCAGCTCTTTTTGGTGTCCTAGTCAGAATGAACAACTTAGAATTCCCAGTCAGGCTGCTTACTGTTCTAGTCAGAATTAGGTTTGACTTCAAGTGATAGGAGCATCTACCCATCCTCCAGACTAGCTTAACAAGACCAAAATATAGTTCTCTCTCCTATTAAAGCAGACATTCCACAGCTTTTATGGTGTTCCATGGTGTCAAAATGCCAGTTTCCTTCTACTTTGTGGGTTTGTCGTTCTCAGCATGTGAACTTCTTAATTCATGAGGACTGCTCAGGTTCCAGCCATCACATCTAAATTTCTATCAAAAGAAAGGGGGAAGGAACAAGGAAGGTCATGTCCTTGCCTGTAAGACACTTCCTAGATGTCATACTTGCTTACATAGCATTGGTCAGAATTAGTCACATGGCTTAGCTGCAGGTAGCCTATTTTAGATAGCTATATCTAAAACCCAGAGACATTTGTTGCCAAGGAAGAAAGGGAGAATGGATACTGGGAGGCAGCTGGCAGTCTCTGGTACATTCTCTCATATCCATGATTTGTTCTTGTTTCTCCCCAACTCTAGGACATCCTTTCTCTACCCCCTACCTTTCTGGCTTGGCATGTTCTCATCTGGCCCTCAATATTTACCCTCTCTAACAGCCATTCTCATACTGTTCCTACTGTCACAGCATTGCCCATGTTCGCCATCAGTGTGTGACTACCTGGAGCATAGGGACTAGGCTAACCTCTGGTTCCCAAGACAGCTGTACAATCCCTGGCTCAGGTGGGCCCACCATTGATATTTCTTTTTTTTTTCTTTTTTTTTTTTAATTTTTTATTGTGGGTTGTTCAAACATTACAAATTTCTTGACATATCATATTCGACACTTTGATTCAAGTGGGTTATGAACTCCCACCTTCACCCCATACACAGATTGCAGAATCACATCAGTTACACATCCATTGATTTACAAATTGCCATCCTAGTGTCTGTTGTGCTCCTCTGCCTGATATTTCTTATCTTAAAGATCCTCGGAATGAATGGAATTGTATTGTCACACTGTAGGTATAGTGTTTTGATCATCTTTTTCACTGCTCTGACTAAAGGACCCGAGCATGACAATTGTAGAGGAGGAAGAGTTTATTTGGGGGCTCATAGTTTCAGGGGTCTTAGTCCATAGAAGGCCAGTTCCATTCCTTGGGGCTCTAGGCAAGGAAGAATATCATGGCGGAAGAGTGTGGAAAAGGGAAGCAGATTGCATGGTGATCAGGAGGAAGAGAGAGAGACTGCACTGGCTAGATAGAAATATATACCCTCAAGCTACATCCCAATTTCCACCTCCCCCCAGCCACACCCTACTTCAGTTACCACACAGTTAATCCCTATTAGGGGATTAAAGCACAGATTGGGTTAAGACTCTTACAACCCAATCATTTCTCCTCTGAACCTTCTTGCATAGCCCCACACGTGAGCTTTTGGGGGACATTAGGTCTGAACCATAACAGATAGCCCCTATCTGCAGGAGAGGATGGGATAGTTCAGTGCTCTGAGAGACTCATGGCCACTGTTGTTCTTTGGGCTACACACAGATCATCTTTATTCCCATAGGTGTCTTTGAACACCACCATGATGTTGTTCAGGCCTTGGCCTTGGCAGTGGTGGTTGAGGAGGGGAGGGATTTATGATTCTTATTTTTTTTGTTTTCAGTCTGTTTTGATTTGATTTCTTTTATCTGATCCTCTCACTTTGCACCTGAGCAATGTCGTGTCCCACCTGCTGCTAACTTTTGTAGTTTTGATCAATAGTTTAAGTAACATTTCCTGTATATTTCCCCCTGGGTTTGGATTATTTCTTAGGATAGGTTACCAAATGTGGAATTACTGAATCTAAATATTTTGCTTTTTTTTTTAAAAGGAAATATTTTGCTCTTTAAAAAAAAAATGAATTTAATACATTTTGCAAAATTGTCCCATCAGAGTTGTCATATTCATATTTAAACCAGATAGGTTCAATTACTCATGTGCAGCCCAGCTCAGGAGCCAGGGTGCAGGGGAGAAGTGCTGTGGCTGGTTCTTCCAGCAGGTTGCACATGAGCATCTCCCCAGCCTGGTGAGAGTCTTATGTTTAAATTTTCATATTTTTGTATACACTGTGTGGTTCCTCCACACAGATGCAGTGGTCTGTTCCAGACCAGCTGCAGTAGACCTTGAGAAAGATGTGTCTCCATCATAACGTGTACACATTGTGAGTTTATGTGATTGACAGGATCTCTAGAGATCATTTTTATTATGAGATTTTAACTTAAAACCCAACTCCTCTGACACCCCACCCCATCACCAAGTTGTGACTTCAAAGGACTAGGACACTAAGACATTTTCACTGTGCTTTCTCGCCCCCATAGTCTCAAAGTCTGGGTGGAATCCTTTTTGCTTTATGGCTGTTGGAGCATGATAAATGTCCTTACTGGTCAACACAGTTTGGGCTGGCATCATTACCTTCTCACTGAAGTTAAGTGCTACACCAACTTAGAGCCCCACAGAACTCTGGGTTTCAGGCAGTACCTGGTGATGTGTCAATTATTACCATGAGCCAAGTGTTTTCAGGTAAATCTCCAAGTGATGGTTAATATCTCTCTTCCTACAGTTGGTGACCACAGAAAAGCGCTTCCTCAAAGACGGTTTGTACAATGAAGGAATCCTAATTGTGTGGGACCCATCTGTATATCATTCAGATATCCCAAAGGTAAGTGGGTGTCCATGAGAAGCTGGGTCTCTTGTTTGCCTACAGATTTTTCTGAGTTCTTAGGTTTATAAAGGCATGGCTAAGAGGAGCAATTCCTGAATATTTGACTTTTAGAGCACCTCACTTCTTTTGGACTAGCAGATTCAGAAGTGTTCTTGACCTATACCACCAGTTCTCTATGCCCTATATTATCGTGGATTTTTCTCCCAATTATGGCATACATTGGAAGTAATAGTGGCTGGATTTTTTTTTTTATCATCTGGAGGAGACTGTCTTCATTAATGCAATTAATGCCTTAATTCCTTTGAGTATCAATAGGAATAGTCAATAATTGTAGTTGTTCCTATCAATAATGTTATCACACTTCTGTCCCGTACTTTCAATTTCTAAAATTCTTCTCATTTTCCTCATAACACTGTAAGGAAGTAGGTGGAAGCATGGTTGTTCCCATTTTACAGATGAGGTAACCAGAATGTGGATGGGGCAGTCACTTGTCCCAGGGCTTGATTTCCTAAGCAGATTCAGATCTGTAACATCTAGTCTTTCAGGGGAAGGAGACATGAGTCACAGGCCTGCTGGATTCTTGAACTTTCTGAAATAATCCTCTCACTGTTTTGTTATGCATGTCAGTTGGCCTCTCCCTGCTGTAGGCTGTGGTGGCCTCAGGACAATAGTTTCAAGGGGTGAAGGGCAGACAGCATTCCTCTTAGGACACTTAGTTCTTATGTTGAATCCACCAATAACTGGGAGGCACTAGTGATCCCTGTCACCCTCACTACCTCCATTTCTACAGTTTTGCACTGATCCCACTTAGAACTTAAACTTGCCTGGGAAAGAAGGAAGACTTTTACACATCGATGTGGTGACCTATACCCCAGTGTGCTCCCTTTTAAAGATGAGAGTAGCCACACCCAGTGGTGTGCAGTTGTAATCCCAGCTACTCAGGAAACTCAGACAGGAGGATCACTTGAGTCCAGGAATTCAAGGCCAGGCTGGGCAACATATTGAGACCTCTCTTAAAAAAAAAATATGTAGAAGAAAAGAAAAGAAAACTGGAATATAGGATTAGATGGTCCTTTAACTCTAATACCATTCCTAGACTCCATGATCCTAACATCTGAAGCTGTGCCAAGGTCACAAAGCCCAATAGTCCCTAAGCACAAACTATGTTGCTCCACTGTGCTACCCAGTGATGGCTGTGAGGTGATGCAGAAGTCTGAGATCTACTCCAGGGAAGAGCAGTGCCTCAGAATTCTGCCATGGCCTGTCCCTTCCTGAGTCCTCTGGCTAGAGTGGCTGCTTTACACAGAGCAACAGCATGAGTGCCTTTCATTCCTTGAGACCACTTCCTTCTTTTTCAGTGGTACAAGAATCCTGACTACAATTTCTTTAATAACTACAAGAGTTATCGTACGATGCATCCCGGTCAGCCTTTTTACATCCTTAGACCCCAGATGCCTTGGGAGCTGTGGGATGTCCTTCAAGAAATCTCCCCAGAAGAGATTCAGCCAAACCCCCCATCTTCTGGGATGCTTGGTAAGTCCATGTCTGGGAAACCACCATGTTTGTGTGTGTGTGTGTGTGTGTGTTTTCCTAGAAGAGATTAGTTTTCTTCTGGGGTTCAGTTCATTCATTTATTCACTGGCTTGTTTACTCACAAAAACCATTGCTAGAATTATGCTTGGCTTGGCTTGTACACTATGCCAAGCTTTATCTAAATAAGATACAATTCTTTTTTGTATCTTATTTAGATAAAATAAGAGTAAGAGAGTTCAGTCAGGTGTCTGAGGCAACATTCAGTTTGTGCCAGGGAGGAAAGACCACATCAGTGTCACAGGAGAGAAGAGTCCTTCCAGCTGAACAGTCAGAGATAGCTTCATGGAGAACGTAGCCCAGGGTGAAGTCTGGGAGGTGGGAAGGACAGGAGGAGAGGGAGTAGAGTGCAGCAGGCAAGCAGAAGGAGCGGCTTGCTGGGCTTGCCTGACACAGAGAACTCAGATTGCGAGTCACAGGAATAAACAGAAACTCCAAGTGGATCTTTCCAAGGTTTGCCACGAGTTACTGCACCCACTGAGCAGGGCTTCAGGGCACTGGGGTGGGTTATTGGGCACAGCTCACCTGTGCTCCCCTTTCCAGGTATCCTCATCATGTTGACGCTGTGTGACCAGGTGGATATTTATGAGTTCCTCCCATCTAAGCGAAAGACTGATGTGTGCTACTACTACCAGAAGTTCTTCGATAGTGCCTGCACAATGGGTGCCTACCACCCACTCCTCTTTGAGAAGAATATGGTAAAGCACCTCAATGAGGGCACAGATGAGGACATTTACCTGCTTGGAAAAGCCACACTGCCTGGCTTCCGGAACATTCACTGCTAAGCATGGCCCCTAGGCCATTCTTCTCCATCAGGCATTTTAGAGTTGGTCCCTTGGCCACCTGAGCCTGGGAAGACCATTTTCCTGAACAGTCTCAGGCTGCTTTTTGTCCTATGTCAGCAAGAGCTCTGGGGATTCCAGAGCCTGAGGGTCAGAAACCAGCCCCAAAGTGTGAGCCCTGCCTGCTGTCACATGAACACACATACCTAACATTCTCTCTGGACAGCACCCTCCTCTCTTTCCACATAGGTAATGCAAGATCCACCATTCCTATCAGTGCTGCCAAAGCTGGGCTTTGTTTTTTTCCCAACTGAATGATGCGCTCACAAACCAGAATTCTATGTTGCTTGAGATCTCTACCTAGGTATTGATTTCATATTTTAAAGAAACTCTCTCAAAATATGATTGTGCTGGGAGCAGGGTGGCTCTGTTGGGGCAAATAATTGGCACAGCACATTGGAAGGATGCTCAATTCCTCCTCTAGAGCAGAGCCTCTCCCAAGGCCCTGCCCTGGGGACATGGCCCTGTCATCACTGTGGCTGCCTGGGCTGGCTCTCAACCTGGGTATTTAGGAGCAAAGGGTCTCCATTAGCCCACTTTTTCTTTTCCATGTGGAATCAGCCAGGTTGTGTGTTGTATTTCAACTCTTCCTTTTTTGTGTCTGTCCCCAAACTCCTCCTAACTCCTATCTTTTTTCCTCCCTCTAGTCTTCCTCTCCCAAATTACTTTTAAACATTTTCTGCTTTCAAAGCATCCTGACCCCAATTTCTTTGACCTCATGGACCTTCTGCAGAAGGTCTCTCAGGGACTGGGGTGTGGTTTTTGAGGACTTGTGGGTCCCAGAGGTTATAACCTATTGATGATCACTGACCTTCACAAGGACTGAGATGTGTGCTGTCAGAACATCATGGCCTCCACCCACTCCCTGCAAGGGAGTGGCATTTGAGTGTCTGGGCGGAGGCCACCGACTTGTGGTTTGCAAACTTGCTCTTGGCTCCATTTAGGGTCTGATTTGGCACATTCATTGTAACTTTGAATCATGACCATGGAGTGCTGAGGAAGGTGGCATTCTGTGGACCTGAGATATACGTTGTATGATTGAGACAACACTGGGTAGAATATAGTTTTTAATTGTTATTATTAATATAAGGGATTAAGTTAATTTAATTATGATTCTTAAATTCATAGAACTTTGAGTTCTGTGCTCTTGATGAAATGCAAATGAGATTTGGGGATTATTGCTGGTCTGATGAGGTGTTTAATATTTGTGACAGATAATTTAAAAACTATGACTGAATGCTGCTGGAAAGCCTCTGTGTATACAGGGTGCTGTCTTCAGTAGCCATCTGTTTGTCCTGTGTCCTGATGTCCTCCTTAATCCTCCCACCAATCAAGTAAGCTATTGCTATTGGTTTCAAAAAGTTGAAACATTAGTTTCAGAAACTTATGCAACATACCTAAGCTAATTCTGAATTATCCAAAGATTATGTAAAATTTTAAAATAAAGGTGTCTTTTTTAAAAAGCTGCTTCTTTCTTTTTACCTGCCAAGGGAATGACTGCTGATAGTTGACTGTGTCCAAAGACAACATGACTAGGATCTGAATCTCCCAAACCTCCCTGTTTGAGTCAGCTTTTTCAGTGCTATGACTAAACGATCTGACCAGAACAATTTTAAAGGTGGAGAAGTTTATTTGGAGGCTCACAGTTTCAGAGGTATCAGTCCCTGGACAGCAGGTTCCATTCCTCGGGGTTCAAGGTGAAGCAGGACATCATGGTACAAGAGCGTGGTGGAGGGAAGCAGCTCACATGGTGATCAAAGAGTAGAAAGAGAGTCTCCACTTGCCAGATACAAATATATCCACCAAGTCCAGGCCCCAGCTCCACCTCCTCCAGTCAAACCCTACCACTTCAGTTACCACTCAGTTAATTCCAATCAGGACTAATTCATGGATTGGGTTTAGACTCTTATAACCCAATCATTTCTCCTCTGAACCTTCTTGCATTGTCTCACATGTGAGCTTTTGGGACACACCACATCTAAACCATAACACCCCCTGATTAGCTCTCTGGTCTTAGACTTCCTCCTCAACACTTCAGGAAAAAGAAGGCTTACTTACTTGGAAGGACAGCATTTTGGAAATATTGACCTATTTATTGGTTTTTCTTCCTTCTTCTCTTACCCAGAATCAAATAATTCTGCTGTTCTTCATCCCACACCAAGGCAAGGGATGCAACAGAACAAAAAGCAGAATGAAAGGAAGGTCCCTATTTTTATTTTGTAAAAATTTTAAAGAAATAATGTCCTGAGGGAAGAGCCAAAACGTTAGAATTTTTCAAAGAACAGGATTCAGGGGAGAAGATTTCTTTTCCTCCTGAATGGCATACTTCTCAGGTATGGGTTGAGTGTGTTCTATAAAATTCATATGTTGAAGTTCTAACCTTCAGTATCGCAGAATGTGACTTCAATTGGAAATGGAGTCATCTCAGTTGTAAACAGTTAAGATGAAGTCATATTGGATTAGGGTGGGTCCCTAATCCAATATGCCTGGTGTCCTCATAAAAGGGGAAATTTGGAGACAGGCACACACAAGGGGAGAATGCCATGGGATGATGAAGGCTGAGATCAGGGTGATGTACAAGCCAAGGAATGGCAGAGATTGCCAGAAAATCACCAGAAGACAGGAGAGAGGCATAGAATGGATTTTCCCTCAGAGCCCTCAGAAAAAAACTAGATAATATCTTGATTTCTGCACTTCCATCACTGTGGGAGAATAAATTTCTGTTGCGGATAAATTTCTTCACAGATCACAGCCCTAGTGCACTAATCTTAAGCCCTCTCCCCTACACTCCACTCACCCTCGCCTTAAAAACTCTGCACTTGGGACTCCCCTTCTGGTGCTGTAAAGAACAGGGAAGGGAGCTGCCTTCCAAGGGCTGGGACAGAGATCCAGCCAGAGCTCTATAGAGGATGCTGGGGCTTTGTGGGGCCAAGCAGACAGGACCTTAAGCAGCACCTTCCTGATGAGAGTGTGAATGGAGGGCACTTGAATCACTGAATGCCCAGAGAACACTGCCCCTGCCCCTGGTCCCTTAGCATTGTAGCTCCCTGAGACTCATGCATCTCCTTGTTGACCGAAACTGAGTTTCTCTCTGGATCCCAGTAGAACTGAGCTAAAAATAGAAGTTAGAGAAAAACAGATTTCGGTTACTTTGGGACCTGAGATTTGTGCTTGCAAGTTTACAGCAGCCCTAAGTCTCTCTAAGGTCCTTCCCTGCTCGCAAGCTTTGTGGGCTGGGCCCCTCTCTCCAGGTCTGGACGTTGGTCTGCTTTGGCTTCTGCTCTGGTGTGTGTGTGTGTGTGTGTGTGTGTGTGTAATGGTGAAGTGAAAAAATGGGGCCCTGCCTACTCCGTCACTTGGGAGAAGAAAGAAGCAAGCCCCAGAAGGAAAAACATCCATCTGTGATCTCCATGCCCACTCCCACCAACAGGGCTCTTCCCATTGACATAGGCCTTATGTCAGTGTCTTAGAAACCATTCTTAGAGGATGCCTCACACCCTGGTAGTAGGGGAACCCATACCAGTGCTAGGCCTCTAGAGCCATCAGCAGAATCAGCAAGGAGAGAAGAAGCACACCAGAACACGGGGACTGCCACCTTCACCCTAGTCCCATATACTTGTCCTCTGAATCCTCAGTTTCGACTCCTCCTGTGGCTCTCAGGGCAGCCTTCCAGGGTGTGTTGTGTTGTGATTGGGAGTGTGTTATAGCCCAGGACTACTTTCTACTCTCACGGGGGACAGGGATACTCTAATCCAGAAAATTCATCCCGGAGGCCTGAGCTAATGGCTTCGGTTCAGGAGACAGGAAAAGGCCTACTGTTACCCCAGAAGCCTCTCTCCAGTCCTTCTCAGGATTCATTAGAAAACATCTTTCCCATGGGAGGAGAAATTCTCTTCAATGCAACGACTACACATTGAAGCCCAGCTCTGTGCACTGGGATCTATGACACTGGGACATGGCAATGGAGACTTGCAGCATCTGCCCTCCCAGAAATGAAAGGCTGGAAGAATGGGCCCGCCCTGCCTGTGTGTAGGCATTTTCTGGAAAGTGAACTTGGATTATGTTGCCATCATTTTTAGACACACATTCATAACTGTCTAGAAGAAAAATACTAGGCCAATGTCAAAAGAAGAAAAATGACAATACAAGGTAAATTATAATAACAAAATCATAGAGGAAAGAAACTGATTAACCTGGGGAGTCCATTGGTAGCAGTCTTGAGAGGGATGAGCAGGATTTCCCCTTTTTTTACATTAAGTAAATGTTTTTTTTTCCCTAAATATGAAAGTAATTCATAGTCATTGTAAAAAAAAATTGTAAAGAGGGCAAAAATCCATATGAAATCCACATATCACCCAAAGACAACTCCTACTAGCAGTTTTCAATTCTATTTTTCATGTGAGTACATTTTACATTTATTTATTTCCTTATTATCATAATTGACAATTTGTTATTGCATATATTTAAAGGGTTGAAAGGTGATGTTGTGGCTTACGACAAAATGGGGAATAATTAAATCAAACTAGTTACCATATTCATCACCTCAAATAACATATTTTTGTGGTAAGGTCATTTGAAATTTATTCTCTCTCTCTCTCTCTCTCTCTCTCTCTCTCTCTCTCTCTCTCTCTCTCTTTTGCCATGCTGGGGGGTTNTTCTCTCTCTCTCTCTCTCTCTCTCTCTCTCTCTCTCTCTCTCTCTCTCTCTTTTGCCATGCTGGGGGGTTGAACCTAGACCTCATGCGTTCTATACAAGCACTTTACCACTGAGCTACATCCCCACATGAAATCTATTCTCTTTTATGTTGTGCAATAGATTTTTCCTCCTGTCTAATTGAAGACCAGGTACACTATGACATTCATCTCCTTATGGCTCCCACTAACTCCAGGCTCTGTGATCACCTTTTTACCCTCTGCTTCTATGAGTTCTATTGATTCCACATTTAAGAGAGGACATGAAATATTTGTGCTGGTTTATTTCACTTGACATAATGATCCCTATTCTTTTCACGTTGTAGTAAATGACAGAATCCCCTTCTTCTTTTTAGAGGCTGAATAGTATTTCATTATAAACGTATACTATTTTTGCTCATTTATCTGTTGATAGACACTTTGAGTCCATAAGTTGGCTCTTGTGAAGTGTTGCAATGAACCTGAGGGTGCAGACTCTCTTTGGTGAACTGATTTGAAAGCTTTTGTATAAATACCCTGAGGTGGGATTGCTGGATCATCTGGTAATTTTATTCTTAGTTTTATGGGGGAACCTCCATCAAGTTTTCCATAATGGCTACACTAATATATACTCCCCAAAACAGTGTGCAAAGATTCTCTTTTCTCCACATCTTGCCAATGCTTGTTATCTTGTATCTTTTTGATAAAAGCCATTCTGACAAATGTGGGATATTGTGGTTTAAGTCTGCATTTGCCTAATGATTAGAAATGTTGAATATTTTTTCATACATCTTTTAATCACTTTTATATATATCTTCTGAGAAATGTCTATTCAAGTCCTTTGCCATTTTATTTTATTTTATTTGGCTATTGAGTATTTTAGCTGTTTAAAGATTTTGTGTATTGACCCCTTAACAGATGTACAGCTTGTTCTACACAATGTTAATTTGTATTCTTTAATTGTGCATAAGTTTTTTTGTTTCATGTAATCTTGTTTGCCTGTTTTTGCTTTTGTTGCCTGTGCTTTTGAGGTCAAATTAAAAAAAAAAAAAATCATTGCCCAGACTAATGTTATGTAGTTTCTCCCCTTTATTTTCTTCTAGTAATTTCACAGTTTGCAACCTTAGATCTGTGTGTTTGATCCATTCTGAGATGATTTTTGTATAAAGTGTGACACAAGGGTCTCATTTCATTATTCTTCATGTGGATATTCAGATTTCCCAGTATCATTTATTGAATAGACTATCCCTTCCTCCATTATGAGTTCTTGGCATCTTCATCAAAAATCAATCGATTATTCATATGAGTTCATTTCTGGTTCCATCGATTGATATGTCTTTTTTTTTTTTCCTGCCAGTACCATGCTATTTTAGCTACTATAGCTTTGTAGCATAGTTTGAAAACAGGTAGTGCAATGCTCCAGCTTGATTATTATTGCTTATGATTAGTTTGGCTTTTCAGGGTTTTGTTGTTGTTATGTTTGTTTGTTTTGATTCTGTATGAATCTTTGGATTGATTTTTACATTTAAGTATGATGTAGGCTTCTTGTATATGGCCTTTATTGTGTAGGGGTAGATTTTTTTCTATATCTAATTCATTGAGAGTTTTTATTTTATTTTTGTTTTTGATTGCTATTGCTACTGTAAATGAGATTGTTTTCCAGTTTATTTTTTGACCCTTTGTTAATAGTGTACACAGCATCACTAATTTTTGCATGTTCGTTTTGTATCCTGTAACTTTATTGTATTTGCTTATTGGTTCTAACAGTATTTTTGGTGGAGTCTGTATGGTATTGTATGCATAAGATCATGTTCAGCAAAAGTTGATAATTTCACTTGTTTCTTTCCTGTTTAAATGCATTTTCTCTTTTTCTTTTGCCTAACTGCTTTGGCCTTTATTGTATTGAGGTATATTCCTTTTATGTCTAACTTGTTGAGAGTTTTTATCATAAAAGAATATCAGATTTTGTGAAGTGCTTTTTCTGCAACTAAGGAGGTGATCATATGGATGCTTTTCCTTCATTCTGTTAATGTGGTTATTGATTTGTATGCTAAGCCATATTTGCATCTCGTCTGCAACCTCCATATATAAATCCTGCTAGGTCACAGTGAATGATTCTTTCAATGTACAGTTGAATTTTTTTCCTAGTATTTTATTGAGGACTTTTCACCTGTGCTTATCAAGTATATTGGCCTATAATTTTTTTTTCTTGTCATGCTTTTATTTGGCTTTGGTATCAGGGTTTGCTGGCCTCATAGAAAGAGTTCGGAAGTGTTATCTTAAGAAGGATTAGTTCTTCTTTAAGTGTTTAGGTAGTGTTCAACTGTGTACAATTCAACTGCAAAGCCATTGAACCCTGGCTTTTCTATGTTTTCATGATTCAGTCTTGGCAGGTTGTATATATCTAGTAATTTATCCATGTCTTCTAGACTTCCCAATTTTTGATGTATAATTATCTATAATAGTTTCTTAGGTTTTTTAAAATTTTCCATGGTATCAGTTGTAATGTCTCCATCTTCATTTGTGATTTTATTTGAATTTCTTATCATTTTTTGCTACTTTGTCTAGCTAAAGGTTTGTTGATTTTAGCTTTTCAAAAAATCAATTCATTTTTATTGATTTTTTCTGTTGTTTTCCTGGCTTCTATTGTTTCTTTTCTGATATTTATTGTAATTTCTATCTTCAACTAATTTAGGGTTTAGTTTATTCTTCTTTCCCATGTTAATTGAGGTGTGATGTTAGATTGCCTATTTGAGATTTTTTGCTTCCTTCATCCCATAAATTTTGTATATTGTGTTTTCATTTTTATTTATCTCAAGATATATATATATTTTTAATTTTGGTTTGGTTTGTTCTGTGACTCATTGCTGTTTAGAAGCATCTGGTTTAATTTTCTCATATTTGTGAATTTTCCAAGATTTCTTCTGTTATTGATTTTTAGTGACATAGAATTGTGATTGGAAAAAGTAGTTCATATGATTTCAATCCCTTTAAATTTAATTAGACTTGTTTTGTGGCCTAACATATGATCTGTCTTGTAAAATGTCCAATGTAAACTCGAGAAGAATGTGTATTCTATTCCTGTTGGATGTAATGGTCTGTATCTGTCTGTCTGTTATGTTCATTTGGTCTAAAGTATAATTCAACTCTAGTGCTTATTAATTTTCTGCCTAGACAATGTGTCCATTGTTGAAAGTGGAGCATTGACGCCCCTTTTTTCCTTTGTATTGCCTTCTATTTCTTCCATTCAGGTCATGTATTAACTACTTTATGCATTGAGGTGCTCCAAAGTGGGGTGCTTATATAATTACTGCTATGAACTCTTGATTACATATTATCCTTCTTTGCTTTTTTTTTTTTTTTTACAGTTTTGACTTAAAATCTATTTTATCTGATGTAAGTATTCTATATAGTTTCCAGTTTTTGGTTTCCATTTGTGTAGGATATCTTTTTCCACTTCTGTACTTTCAGATTATATTTGTTCTTACTAGTAAAATGAATCTGTGGTAGGTAGCATATGGGTGAATCATATTTTTTAAAATTTTTCATTCACTTAGCTACTCTGTCTTTTTACTTGAGAATTTAATCCATTTATCCTCAAAGCAATCATTAATAAGAATTACTGCTGTGATTTAACTGCTATTGATCGTTTGTCTTCTGTTTGCTTTTTAAATTGTTTTTCTTCTCTTTCTGTCTTCCTTTGGAGTTTGATGGTTTTCCATGGCAATCACCTTTGAATTCTTTTCTTTTTGTGCATTAATTATAGGAGTTTGCTTTACAGTTACCATGAGGTTTATATAAAACTGCTTAAATTAAAAATAGGCCATTTTCAATTGAGATTAACTCAACTTTTACCTCAAACCAAAACTCTACACTTTTGCCTCCCCACTACATTTTATGCTTGTGATGTCAAAATTAACCTTTTTTGGGTAATTTGTATACCTAAACAGTTTATTGTAACTACAGTTGTTTTCAATAGTTTTGTCTTTTAAACTCTCATGGTAGAGATAATATTGCTCTATATAACACCCTCATAGTTTTGAAATATTCTGAATATGACTTTATATTATTAATGCATTTTTTTACATTCATATGGTTTTATGTTCTTAATCAGCAACCTTTCATTTCAACTTCAGGTACTCCCTGTAATAATTACTATATAATGAGCTCACTAGTCATGAACTTCCTTAGGAAGTTCTGGGAGAGTTTTTATTTCACTTCATTTCTGAAGGACAGCTTTGCTGGGTAAGGTATTATTGGTTGAGGGTCATTTTCTTCAGCACTTTAAATATATCACCCAAACTTCTGTTGGCCTACAGGGTTTCTACAGAGAAATTTGCTTACAGCCATATTGAGACTCCATTGAATATCATGTTTCTTTCCCCTCTCTGCTATTTTCATTTCTTTTCCTTTGATATATTTATTTATTTATTGTGGTGCTGGAAGTCAAACCCAGAATTTCATGCATGCTTGTAATCTGCCACTGAACTATATACCCCCAGCCTTTATTTTTTTTTGATAATTTGATTACAATATATCTTAATGAATAACTCTTTATGTTAAATTTTAACAGAGATATCTGAGCTTTCTGTAACTGCATGTTATTGTCTTTTCTCAGGTTTGAGAAATTTTTGACACTGTTACATTTTATATGCATTATGGGCTTTTTGTTTTCTTTTAAAATCTCTTCTCTTAATGAATCATGAAATCTCTGCTCTTCATGAATCCTTAATGTGCATATGTTAGTTCTCCTGATGATCCTGTCTCATACTTCCTATAGGTCTTAATTCTTTTTTTCCTTTCACTTCTCAGACTAGATGATTTTAAATGTCCTTTCTTCAGTTTCAATGACTGATTCTGCTTGATCAAAGCAGCTGTTGAAGTTTTCTATTGAATATTTTAATTTGGTTATTGTAGTCTGTATTTTGTGATGTATTTGGTTTGATTATTATATATTTTATTTTATAGTCCAAATGGTCTCTTTTTTTTTTTTTTTTTTTTTTTTTTTTTTTTTTTTTTTTTT